>NC_053025.1:581152010-581220682 GCF_003073215.2 Triticum urartu
GATCATCTTATTTACTACCGTCGTTCTAAGTAAACAAGATGCAAAAAACATGATAAACATCACATGCAATCAAATAATAATAGTGACATGATATGGCCAATATCACATAGCTCCTTTGATCTCCATCTTGGGGCTCCATGATCATCTTGTCACCGGCATGACACCATGATCTCCATTATCATGATCTCCATCATCGTGTCTCCATGAAGTTGCTCGCCAACTATTACTTCTACTACTATGGCTAACACGTTTAGCAATAAAGTAAAGTAATTTACATGGCGTTTTTCAATGACACGCAGGTCATACAAAAAATAAAGACAACTCCTATGGCTCCTGCCGGTTGTCATACTCATCGACATGCAAGTCGTGATTCCTATTACAAGAACATGATCAATCTCATACATCACATATATCATTCATCACATCCTTTTGGCCATATCACATCACATAGCATACCCTGCAAAAACAAGTTAGATGTCCTCTAATTGTTGTTTGCATGTTTTACGTGGCTGCTATGGGTTTCTAGCAAGAACGTTTCTTACCTACGCAAAACCACAACGTGATATGCCAATTGCTATTTACCCTTCATAAGGACCCTTTTCATCGAATCCGATCTGACTAAAGTGGGAGAGACAGACACCCGCTAGCCACCTTATGCAACTAGTGCATGTCAGTCGGTGGAACCTGTCTCACGTAAGAGTACGTGTAAGGTCGGTCCGGGCCGCTTCATCCCACGATGCCGCCAAATCAAGATAAGACTAGTAACGGCAAGCATATTGAACAAAATCAACGCCCACAACTACTTTGTGTTCTACTCGTGCATAGAAACTACGCATAGACCTAGCTCATGATGCCACTGTTGGGGAACGTAGCATAAATTCAAAATTTTCTACGCAGCACCAAGATCAATCTATGGAGTAATCTAGCAACGAGGGAAGGAGAGTGCATCTACATAACCTTGTAGATCGCTAAGCGGAAGCGTTCAAGAGAACGGGGTTGATGGAGTCGTACTCGTCGTGATCGAAATCACCGGAGATCCTAGTGCCGAACGGACGGCACCTCCGCGTTCAACACACGTACAGCCCGGTGACGTCTCCCATGCCTTGATCCAGCAAGGAGAGAGGGAGAGGTTGAGGAAGACTCCATCCAGCAGCAGCACAACGGCGTGGTGGTGGTGATGGAGGAGCGTGGCAATCCTGCAGGGCTTCGCCAAGCACCGCAGAAGAGGAGGAGGAGAGGGATGTAGGGCTGCACCAACGAGAGATCGAATCGCCTGTGTTATGGGCAGCCCTAGGCCTCATATATATAGGGGAAGGGGAGGGGCTGCGCCCCCTCTAGGGTTCCCACCCCTAGGGGGGGCAGCCCTAGATGGGGAGCAAGGGGGGCGGCCAAGAGGGGGAGAGAGGGAGGCGCCCCCTAGGGTGGGCCTTAGGCCCATCTAAGCCTAGGGTTTCCCCTTTTTTTCTCCTAGCTGCCCCTTGGGCCTTGTGGGAGGCGCACCAGCCCACTTAGGGGCTGGTCCCTCACCACCCTTGGCCCATGCAAACCTCCGAGGCAGGTAGCCCCACTTGGTGGACCCCCGGGACCCTCCCGGTGGTCCCGGTACATTACCGATAAACCCCGAAACTCTTCCGGTGACCAAAACAGGACTTCCCATATATAAATCTTTACCTCCGGACCATTCCGGAACTCCTCGTGACATCCGGGATCACATCCGGGACTCCGAACAACATTCGGTAACCACATACAAACTTCCTTTACAACCCTAGCGTCATCGAACCTTAAGTGTGTAGACCCTACGGGTTCGGGAGACATGCAGACATGACCGAGACGTTCTCCGGCCAATAACCAACAGCGGGATCTGGATACCCATGTTGGCTCCCACATGTTCCACGATGATCTCATCGGATGAACCACGATGTCAAGGACTCAATCAATCCCGTATACAATTCCCTTTGTCTAGCGGTATTGTACTTGCCCGAGATTCGATCGTCGGTATCCCTATACCTTGTTCAATCTCGTTACCGGCAAGTCTCTTTACTCGTTCCGTAACACATCATCCCGTGATCAACTCCTTGATCACATTGTGCACATTATGATGATGTCCTACCGAGTGGGCCTAGAGATACCTCTCCGTCACACGGAGTGACAAATCCCAGTCTCGATTCGTGCCAACCCAACAGACACTTTCGGAGATACCTGTAATGTACCTTTATAGCCACCCAGTTACGTTGTGACGTTTGGCACACCCAAAGCACTCCTACGGTATCCGGGAGTTGCACAATCTCATGGTCTAAGGAAATGATACTTGACATTAGAAAAGCTTTAGCATACGAACTACATGATCTTGTGCTAGGCTTAGGGTTGGGTCTTTGTCCATCACATCATTCTCCTAATGATGTGATCCCGTTATCAACGACATCCAATGTCCATGGTCAGGAAACCGTAACCATCTATTGATCAACGAGCTAGTCAACTAGAGGCTTACTAGGGACATGGTGTTGTCTATGTATCCACACATGTATCTGAGTTTCCTATCAATACAATTCTAGCATGGATAATAAACGATTATCATGAACAAGGAAATATAATAATAACTAATTTATTATTGCCTCTAGGGCATATTTCCAACACTACGTGGGTACATGGACAAAACTCTCCTCTCTCGTTGCTATGCATCACCATGATCTTGCGTGCGCGTAGGATTTTTTTTTTTGAAATTACTACATTCCCCAATAGTCGTGCCAAGACACCACGAGATGATCGGGTGTGATAAGCTCTACGTTCACATACAACGGGTGCAAGCCAGTTTTGCACATGCAGAATACTCGGGTTAAACTTGACGAGCCTAGCATATGCAGATATGGCCTCGGAACACTGAGACCGAAAGGTCGAGCGTGAATCATATAGTAGATATGATCAACATAGTGATGTTCACCAATGAAAACCACTCCATCTCACATGATGATCGGACATGGTTTAGTTGATATGGATCACGTGATCACTTAGATGATTAGAGAGATGTCTATCAAAGTGGGAGTTCTTAAGTAATTTGATTAATTGAACTTTAATTTATCATGAACCTAGTACCTGATAGTATTTTGCATGTCTATGTTGTTGTAGATAGATGGCCCGTGCTGTTGTTCCATTGAATTTTAATGCGTTCCTAGAAAAAGCTAAGTTGAAAGATGATGGTAGCAACTACACGGACTGGGTCCGTAACTTCAGGATTATCTTCATTGCTGCACAGATGAATTACGTCACGGAAGCACCGCTAGGTGATGAACCCATTGCAGGAGCAACGCCAGTTATTGTGAACACCTGGCAGAGCAAAGCTGATGACTACTCGATAGTTCAGTGTGCCATGCTTTACGGCTTAGAACCGGGACTTCAATGACATTTTGAACATCATGGAGCATATGAGATGTTCCAGGAGTTGAAGTTAATATTTCAAGCAAATGCCCAGATTGAGAGATATGAAGTCTCCAATAAGTTCTAAAGCTGCAAAATGGAGGAGAATAGTTCTGTCAGTGAACATATACTCAAAATGTCTGGGTACCACAACCACTTGACTCAGCTGGGAGTTAATCTTCCTGATGATAGTGTCATTGATAGAGTTCTTCAATCACTGCCACCAAGCTACAAGAGCTTCGTGATGAACTATAATATGCAAGGGATGGATAAGACTATTCCCGAGCTCGTCGCAATGCTAAAGGCTGTGGAGGTAGAAATGAAGAAGGAGCATCAAGTGTTGATGGTCAAGAAGACCACTAGTTTCAACAAAAAGGGTAAAGGGAAGAAGGGAAACTTCAAGAAGAACAGCAAGCCAGTTGCTGCTCAAGTGAAGAAACTCAAGTATGGACCTAAGCCTGAAACTGAGTGCTTCTACTGCAAAGGGACTGGTCACTGGAAGCGGAACTGCCCCAAGTATTTGGCGGAGAAGAAGGATGGCAAAGTGAAAGGTATATTTGATATACATGTTATTGATGTGTACCTTACTAATGCTCGTAGTAGTGCTTGGGTATTTGATATTGGTTCAGTTGCTAACATTTGCAACTCGAAACAGGGGCTACGGATTAAGCGAGGATTGGCTAAGGACGGGGTGACGATGCGCGTGGGAAATGGTTCCAAAGTCGATGTGATCGCCGTCGGCACGCTACCTCTACATCTACCTTCAGGATTAATTTTAGACCTAAATAATTGTTTTTTGGTGCCAGCGTTGAGCATGAACATTGTATCTGGATCTTGTTTAATGAGAGACGATTATTCATTTAAATCAGAGAATAATGGTTGTTCTGTTTATATGAGTAATATATTTTATGGTCATGCACCCTTGATGAGTGGTCTATTTTTACTAAATCTTGATAGTAGTGATACACATGTTCATAGTATTGAAGTCAAAAGATGCAAAGTTGATAATGATAGTGCAACTTATTTGTGGCACCGCCGTTTGGGTTGTATTGGTGTAAAGCGCATGAAGAAACTCCATTCTAATGGACTTCTGGAATCACTTGATTATGAATCACTTGGTACTTGCGAACCATGCCTCATGGGCAAGATGACAAACTCCGTTCTCCGGAACAATGGAGCGAGCAACAGAGTTATTGGAAATCATACATACTGATGTATGTGGTCCAATGAACATTGAGGCTCGCGTCGGATATCGTTATTTTCTCACCTTCACAGATGATTTGAGCAGATATGGGTATATGTACTTAATGAAACATAAGTCTGAAACATCTGAAAAGTTCAAAGAATTTCAGAGTGAAGTGGAAAATCATCGTAACAAGAAAATAAAGTTTCTACAATCTGATCGTGGAGGAGAATATTTGAGTTACGAGTTTGGTCTTCATTTGAAGCAATGCGGAATAGTTAGGCAACTCACGCCACGCGGAACACCACAACGTAATGGTGTGTCCGAACGTCGTAATCGCACTTTACTGGATATGGTGCGATCTATGATGTCTCTTACTGATTTACCGCTATCGTTTTGGGGTTATGCTTTAGAGACAGCTGCATTCACGTTAAATAGGGCACCATCTAAATCCGTTGAGACTACACCTTATGAACTGTGGTTTAGCAAGAAACCCAAGTTGTCGTTTCTTAAAGTTTGGGGCTGCGATGCTTATGTGAAAAAGCTTCAACCTGATAAGCTCGAACCCAAATCAGAGAAATGTGTCTTCATAGGATACCCAAAGCAGACTGTTGGGTACATCTTCTATCATAGATCTGAAAGCAAGACATTCGTTGCTAAGAATGGATCCTTTCTAGAGAAGGAGTTTCTCTCGAAAGAAGTGAGTTGGAGGAAAGTAGAACTTGATGAGGTAACTGAACCTGCTCCCTTATTGGAAAGTAATTCATCACAGAAACCTGTTCCTGTGACTCCTACACCAATTAGTGAGGAAGCTAATGATGATGATCATATAACTTCAGATCAAGTTACTACTGAACCTCGTAGGTCAACCAGAGTAAGATCCGCACCAGAGTGGTACGATAATCCTGCTCTGGAAGTCATGTTACTTGACCATGACGAACCTACGAACTATGAGGAAGCGATGATGAGCCCAGATTCCGCGAAATGGCTAGAGGCCATGAAATCTGAGATGGGATCCATGTGTGAGAACAAAGTGTGGACTTTGGTTGACTTGCCCGATGATCGGCGAGCCATCGAGAATAAATGGATCTTCAAGAAGAAGACTGACGCTGACGGTAATGTTACTGTCTACAAAGCTCGACTTGTTGCGAAAGGTTTTCGACAAGTTCAAGGAGTTGACTACGATGAGACATTCTCACCCGTAACGATGCATAAGTTCATCCGAATCATGTTAGCAATTGCTGCATTTTATGATTATGAAATTTGGCAAATGGATGTAAAGATTGCATTCCTGAATGGATTTCTGGAAGAAGAGTTGTATACGATGCAACCAGAAGGTTTTAACGATCCAAAGGATGCTAACAAAGTGTGCAAACTCCAGCGGTCCATTTATGGACAAGTGCAAGCATCTCGGAGTTGGAATAAACATTTTGATAGTGTGATTAAAGCATATGGTTTTATACAGACTTTCGGAGAAGCCTGTATTTACAAGAAAGTGAGTGGGAGCTCTGTAGCATTTCTAATATTATATGTGGATGACATATTGTTGATTGGAAATGATATAGAATTTCTGGATAGCATAAAAGGATACTTGAACAAGAGTTTTTCAATGAAAGACCTCGGTGAAGCTGCTTATATATTAGGCATCAAGATCTATAGAGATAGATCAAGACGCTTAATTGGACTTTCACAAAGCACATACCTTGATAAAGTTTTGAAGAAGTTCAAAATGGATCAAGCAAAGAAAGGGTTCTTGCCTGTGTTACAAGGTGTAAAGTTGAGTCAGACTCAATGCCCGACCACTACAAAAGATAGAGAGAAAATGAAAGGTGTTCCCTATGCTTCAGACCTGATGTGTGCCTTGCTATCAGTTTAGCAGGGAGGTACCAAAGTAATCCAGGAGTGGATCACTGGACAGCGGTCAAGAACATCCTGAAATACCTGAAAAAGGACTAAGGATATGTTTCTCATTTATGGAGGTCAGAAAGAGCTCGTCGTAAATGGTTACGTCGATGCAAGCTTTGACACTGATCCGGATGACTCTAAGTCACAAACCGGATACGTATTTATATTGAACGGTGGAGCTGTCAATTGGTGCAGTTCTAAAAAAAGCGTCATGGCGGGATCTACGTGTGAAGCGGAGTACATAGCTGCTTCGGAAGCAGCAAATGAAGGAGTCTGGATGAAGGAGTTCATATCCGATCTAAGTGTCATAGCTAGTGCATCGGGTCCAATGAAAAATCTTTTGTGACAATACTGGTGCAATTGCCTTGGCAAAGGAATCCAGATTTCACAAGGGAACCAAGCACATCAAGAGACGCTTCAATTCCATCCGCGATCAAGTCAAGGAGGGAGACATAGAGATTTGCAAGATACATACAGATCTGAATGTTGCAGACCTGTTGACTAAGCTTCTCTCAGAGCAAAACATGATCAGCACCAAGACTCCATGGGTGTTAGAATCATTACTGTGTAATCTAGATTATTGACTCTAGTGCAAGTGGGAGACTGAAGGAAATATGCCATAGAGGCAATAATAAAGTTGTTATTTATATTTCCTTATATTATGATAAATGTTTATTATTCATGCTAGAATTGTATTAACCGGAAACTTAGTGCATGTGTGAATACATAGACAAACAAAGTATCACTAGTATGCCTCTACTTGACTAGCTCGTTGAATCAAAGATGGTTAAGTTTCCCAGCCATGGACATGAGTTGTCATTTGATTAACGGGATCACATCATTAGAGAATGATGTGATTGACTTGACCCATTCCGTTAGCTTAGCATTTGATCGTTTAGTATATTGCTATTGCTTTCTTCATGACTTATACATGTTCCTATGACTATGAAATTATGCAACTCCCGAATACCGGAGGAACACTTTGTGTGCTACCAAACGTCACAACGTAACTGTGTGATTATAAAGGTGCTCTACAGGTGTCTCCGAAGGTACTTGTTGAGTTGGCGTATTTCGAGATTAGGATTTGTCACTCCGATTGTCGGAGAGGTATCTCTGGGCCCTCTCGGTAATACACATCAATATAAGCCTTGCAAGCAATGTGACTAATGGGTTAGTTGCGGGATGATGCATTACGGAACGAGTAAAGAGACTTGCCAGTAACGAGATTAAACTAGGTATTGAGATACCGACGATCGAATCTCCGGCAAGTAACATACCGATGACAAAGGGAACAACATATGTTGTTATGCGGTTTGACCGATAAAGATCTTCGTAGAATATGTGGGAGCCAATATGAACATCCAGGTTTCGCTATTGGTTATTGACCGGAGACGTGTGTCGGTCATGTCTACATAGTTCTCGAACTCGTAGGGTCCGCACGCTTAACGTTCAGTGACGATCGATATTATGAGTTTATGTGTTTTGATGTACCGAAGGTAGTTCGGAGTCCCGGATGTGATCACGGACATGAAAAGGAGTCTCGAAATGGTCGAGACATAAAGATCGATATATTGGATGACTATGTTTGGACATCGGAAACGTTTCGAGAGAGTTAGGGCATATACCGGAGTACCGGGGGGTTACCGGAACCCCCTAGGGAGTCAGTGAGCCTTAATGGGCCATAGTGGAAAGGAGGAGGAGGCAACCAAGGTGGGGGCGCCCCCCCCCCCCCCAACCCCAACCCGAATTGGGAGGGGGGCCGGCCCCCCTTTCCTTCTCTCCCTCTCCTCCTTCCTTCCCTCTCCTACTCCAACTAGGGAAGGGGGAATCCTACTCCCTCCGGGAGTAGGACTCCCCCCCTTGGGCCCGCCTAGGAGGCCGACCCTCTCCCCCTCCTCAACTCCATTATATACGGGGGAGGGGGCACCCCATAGACACACAAGTTGATCATTGATCTCTTAGCCATGTGCGGTGCCCCCCTTCACCGTAATCCACCTCGGTCATATCGTTCCAGTGCTTAGGCGAAGCCCTGCGCCGGTAGCTTCATCATCACCGGCATCATGCCGTCGTGCTGACGAAGCTCTCCCTCGACGCTCTGCTGGATCGTGAGTTCGTGGGACATCACCGAGCCGAACGTGTGCAGATCGTGGAGGTGCCGTACTTTCGGTACTAGGATCGGTCGATCGTGAAGACGTACGACTACATCAACCGCGTTATCATAACGCTTCCGCTTACGGTCTACGAGGGTACGTAGACAACACTCCCCCTCTCGTTGTTATGCATCACCATGATCTTGCGTGTGCGTAGGAATTTTTTTTGAAATTACTACCTTCCCCAACAATATGTTACTGTAACATAAGCTTCCAAACAAGATGAGTCTACGAGCTAATAAATGAAGCCATCTATGATACTACTATTATGTTACTTTGCATTATGAAGATAGTAACTTAGACTAGTGTCATATGCATGACACTAGTCTAAGTTACTCCCCACTATGACCAGGCTAGAGCAACTCCAATGGGGCGACCCATTTTGTCCGCGGTCGTCTGTTTGGGTCGGCGCGGACAGAAAAGGCGAACACGCCGACCCCAAACGGACGCGCGTCCGTTTTTCATCCGCGGCGACCCATTCCCGGCCCATTTTTCCTGATTTGCATCGGCGCGACACGCGACGGACGCGCGCGCGCTCGCCTACTCCTGTCCCCGGGCCCGTTGTCTGTGGCACATTGGCCTCCTCTCACCCGGCCAACAAGCAACCCTCCCGCCTCCTCCGTCACCGACGCCGCCGCCCATTTTTTCGGCGACTCTTCCAGCTGCGCCGCCTCCACATCCGCCCAGCAACGCCCCCTCCCCCCCCCGTCGCCCTCGCCGTCGTTTTGCCACCGGGGAGCAAACTGTTCCCACGCCGCTTCCCCCACCGCACAGCCGCCCGCGACCAAGAAGCCGCCTCGCCGCCCCTGCCACATCCGACCGGCACGCTCGTCGGACGCCGTCACACTCGTCGGACGCCGGCAGGGCAGCTAGCTGGTCTGTGGGCGCCGCGACTCCCCTCGCCGGCCGTCTCCTTGTCGACGCCCAAGCTGTTCGACAGTTTGCCAAGGTACGAAATGGACTCCGCCGACGAGTTTTCTTTTTCCACAATTTCCTTTGCGACTCCGACGATTCGTCGTCCGACGACGAGGAGGAGATATTGGCTGCCGTGTTGGTCCATCACCACCTCAACAGCCAGCGCCGTTGTTCCGTGGCTCCATTCCGGCCACCTTCCGGCGTTGAATCGCAACCGAGAGAGCGGGCATTTCCTTCTCTGGAAGGACTACTTTGATACAACAAACCCGTTGTTCAAACATCACAAATTCCGCCGGTCCGTATGAGTAGGCATGTTTTCAACCGTATTAGAGAGGGAGTGGTCGGCTATGATGACTACTTCGAGTGCAAAGAGGATGCCGTCGGCAAGATTGGTTTCTCCTCTTATCAGAAATGCACTGCCGCCATCCGAATGCTTGCATACGGAGTGCCCGGTGATCTCATTGACGAGTACGTCCGTATGAGCGAGTCTACATGCCTAGAGTCCCTGTATAAGTTCTGCAAGGCTGTTATTGCTGTGTTTGGCCCTGAGTACTTGAGAGAGCCGACAGCTGAAGATACAGCCCGTTTGTTGGCGATGAATGCCAGCAGGGGCTTCCCGAGGGATGCTTGGCAGCATAGACTGCATGCACTGGGAGTGGAAGAACTGCCCTTCTGCTTGGCAAGGGCAGTATAAGGGACATGTCAGGGCTTGCACTGTCATACTAGAGGCTGGCGTCTCAAGATCTCTGGATCTGGCACTCTTTCTTTGGCATGGCTGGATCACACAATGATATCAACGTGCTTCAGCGCTCGCCGGTGTTTGCTAGGCTTGCCGAAGGCAACAGCCCACCGGTGAACTTTACTGTCAACGGCCACAACTACGACAAAGGGTACTATTTGGGTGATCGGTATCTATCCTCAGTGGACCACTATTGTCAAGACAATACCCAACCCTGTCGGAGAGAAGAAAGATTTGCCCAAGAGCAAGAGAGTGCTAGAAGGATGTCGAGCGTGCCTTTGGTGTTTTGCAATCTCGATGGGGCATCGTTCGGTATCCTGCTAATACTTGGAGCACGCAGAAACTATGGGAGGTGATGACTGCTTGTGTGATCATGCACAATATGATCATAGACGAGCGCCCGGAACGTCTGTACGATCAAGGCTTTCAGTTTCAGGGTGAAATGTTGTGCCTGAGCATGGAGTAGCGGCAACATTTGAGCAGTTCACTCAATTTCATGAAGACATGCGTGATTGGGAAATTCACATGCAACTGCAAAATGATTTGGTTGAGCATATGTGGACTCATATTGGCAACCAATAGATGTATCTTCTTTTATTCGTTTGCAAAACTATGTGAAACAATTTTATTTGTATTTGGCTTGTAAAACTATACTATTTATTTGGGCGGCGAGACTATTTGGCTTGTTAACATTTTCATTTCACAATATGTTTGAATGCAAATCAATGTAAAATTGGACGGCCAGCCGACCACACCTGCACATATGGGTCGGCGCGTTGGGTGCACTGCCGACCCATATCAAAAACAGGGCGGACGTCGGGCGGACGGCCGACCCAAACAAATAAAAAGCAGACGAAATCGCCGTCCGTTTGAGTCAGTCCGTTGGAGTTGTTCTAAGACACATGTAAGAAATTTATTCGAAGCGTCAGAGAATCTAGATCGAGAGATTCTAGGAGTCGCCCGGGCCGAACGGATCCGGTCTACAACTGCCCCCGACTATCACACAGAGATTGAACCAGACAACGCGTGATCTTTCTTCTCTACCACTGGTATGGTACTAGTACACTGCGTTGTCTGGTTCAATCTCTGTGTGATAGTCGGGGGCAGTTGTAGACCGGATCCGTTCGGCCCGGGCGACTCCTAGAATCTCTCGATCTAGATTCTCTGACGCTTCGAATAAATTTCTTACATGTGTCTTAGAACAACTCCAACGGACTGACTCAAACGGACGGCGATTTCGTCTGCTTTTTATTTGTTTGGGTCGGCCGTCCGCCCGACGTCCGCCCTGTTTTTGATATGGGTCGGCAGTGCACCCAACGCGCCGACCCATATGTGCAGGTGTGGTCGGCTGGCCGTCCAATTTTACATTGATTTGCATTCAAACATATTGTGAAATGAAAATGTTAACAAGCCAAATAGTCTCGCCGCCCAAATAAATAGTATAGTTTTACAAGCCAAATACAAATAAAATTGTTTCACATAGTTTTGCAAACGAATAAAAGAAGATACATCTATTGGTTGCCAATATGAGTCCACATATGCTCAACCAAATCATTTTGCAGTTGCATGTGAATTTCCCAATCACGCATGTCTTCATGAAATTGAGTGAACTGCTCAAATGTTGCCGCTACTCCATGCTCAGGCACAACATTTTCACCCTGAAACTGAAAGCCTTGATCGTACAGACGTTCCGGGCGCTCGTCTTCTATGATCATATTGTGCATGACCACACAAGCAGTCATCACCTCCCATAGTTTCTGCGTGCTCCAAGTATTAGCAGGATACCGAACGATGCCCCATCGAGATTGCAAAACACCAAAGGCACGCTCGACATCCTTCCTAGCACACTCTCTTGCTCTTGGGCAAATCTTTTCATTTTCTCACCGACAGGGTTGGGTATTGTCTTGACAATAGTGGTCCACTGAGGATAGATACCGTCATCCAAATAGTACCCTTTGTCGTAGTTGTGGTCGTTGACAGTAAAGTTCACCGGTGGGCTGTTGCCTTCGGCAAGCCTAGCAAACACCGGCAAGCGCTGAAGCACGTTGATATCATTGTGTGATCCAGCCATGCCAAAGAGAGAGTGCCAGATCCAGAGATCTTGAGACGCCACAGCCTCTAGTATGACAGTGCAAGCCCTGACATGTCCTTTATACTGACCTTGCCAAGCAGAAGGGCAGTTCTTCCACTCCCAGTGCATGCAGTCTATGCTGCCAAGCATCTCCGGGAAGCCCCTGCTGGCATTCACCGCCAGCAAACGAGCTGTATCTTCAGCTGTCGGCTCTCTCAAGTACTCAGGGCCAAACACAGCAATCACAGCCTTGCAGAATTTATACAAGGACTCTAGGCATGTAGACTCGCTCATACGGACGTACTCGCCAATGAGATCACCGGGCACTCCGTATGCAAGCATTCGGATGGCGGCAGTGCATTTCTGATAAGAGGAGAAACCAATCTTGCCAGCGGCATCCTCTTTGCACTCGAAGTAGTCATCATAGCCGACCACTCCCTCTCTAATACGGTTGAAAACATGCCTACTCATACGGAACCGACAGTGAAATTTGTGATGTTTGAACAACGGGTTTGTTGTATCAAAGTAGTCCTTCCAGAGAAGGAAATGCCCGCTCTCTCGGTTGTGATTCAACGCCGGAAGGTGGCCCGGAATGGAGCCACGAAACAACGGCCGCTGGCTGTTGAGGTGGTGATGGACCAACACGGCAGCCAATATCTCCTCCTCGCCGTCGGACGACGAATCGTCGGAGTCGCAAAGGAAATTGTGGAAAAAGAACTCGTCGGCGGAGTCCATTTCGTACCTTGGCAAACTGTCGAACAGCTTGCGGGCGTCGACAAAGGAGACGGCCGACGAGGGGGGTCGCGGCACCCACAGACCAGCTAGCTACCCTGCCGGCGTCCGACGAGTGTGACGGCGTCCGACGAGCGTGCCGGTCGGATGTGGCAGGGGCGACGAGGCGGCTTCTTGGTCGCGGGCGGCTGTGCGGTGGGGGAAGCGGCGGTGGGGAACAGTTTGCTCCCCGGTGGCAAAACGACGGCGGAGGGCGACGGGGGGGGGGGGGGGGGCGGCGTTGCTGGACGGATGTGGAGGCGGCGACAGCTGGAAGAGTCGCCGGAAAAAATGGGCGGCGGCGTCGGTGACGGAGGAGGCGGGAGGGTTGCTTTGTTGGCCGCAGGGTGAGACGGGAGGCCAATGTGCCACAGATCAACGGGCCCGGGGACAGGAGTAGGCGAGCGCGCGCGCGTCCGTCGCGTGTTCGCGCCGATGCAAATCAGGATAAAAAATGGGCCGGGAATGGGTCGCTCGCGGATGAAAAACGGACGCGCGTCTGTTTGGGGTCGGCGTGTTCGGCCGCCTTTTCTGTCCGCGCCGACCCAAACAGACGACCGCGGACAAAATGGGTCGCCCCATTGGAGTTGCTCTTAGCCTGGTCATAGTGGGGAGTAACTTAAACTAGTGTCATGCATATGACACTAGTCTAAGTTACTATCTTCATAATGCAAAGTAACATAATAGTAGTATCATAGATGACTTCATTTATTAGCTCGTAGACTCATCTTGTCTTGGAAAGCGCTATGTTACAGTAACATATTTGTTGGGGAACGTAGTAATTTCAAAAAAAATTCCTACGCACACACAGGATCATGGTGATGCATAACAACGAGAGGGGAGAGTGTGTCCACGTACCCTCGTAGACCAAATGCGGAAGCGTTAGCACAACGCGGTTTATGTAGTCGTACATCTTCACGATCCGACCGATCCAAGTACCGAACGCATGGCACCTCCGAGTTTAGCACACGTTTAACTCGATGATGTCCCGCGAGCTCCGATCCAGCAAAGCTTCACAGGAGATTTTCGTCAGCACGACGGCATGGTGATGGTGATGATGATGCTACCGACGCAAGGCCTCGCCTAAGCACCGCTACGATATCATCGAGGTGGATTATGGTGGAGGGAGGCACCGCACACGGCTAAGAGATCAATGATCAATTGTTGTGTCTATGGGGTGCCCCCCTGCCCCCGTATATAAAGGAGCAAGGGGGAGGAGGCGGCCGGCCAGGGAGAGGCGCGCCAAGAGGGGGAGTCCTACTCCCACTAGGAGTAGGACTCCTCATTTTCCTCGTAGGAGTAGGAGAAGGGAAAGGAAAGGGAGAGAAGGAGAAGGAAAGAGGGGGCCAGCACCCCTTGCCCTAAACCAATTCGGTTTGGGGGGGGGGGGGCGCCCCCACCTTGGTTGCCTCCTCCTCCTTTCCACTATGGCCCATTAAGGCTCACTGACTCCCTAGGGGGTTCCGGTAACCCCCCGGTACTCCGGTATATGCCCTAACTCTCTCGAAACGTTTCCGATGTCCAAACATAGTCATCCAATATATCGATCTTTATGTCTCGACCATTTCGAGACTCCTTTTCATGTCCGTGATCATATCCGGGACTCCGAACTACCTTTGGTACATCAAAACACATAAACTCATAATATCGATCGTCACTGAACTTTAAGCGTGCGGACCCTACTGGTTCGAGAACTATGTAGACATGACCGAGACACGTCTCCGGTCAATAACCAATAGCGGAACCTGGATGTTCATATTGGCTCCCACATATTCTACGAAGATCTTTATCGGTCAAACCGCATAACAACATATGTTGTTCCCTTTGTCATCGGTATGTTACTTGCCGGAGATTCGATCGTCGGTATCTCAATACCTAGTTTAATCTCGTTACTGGCAAGTCTCTTTACTCGTTTGGTAATGCATCATCCCGCAACTAACTCATTAGTTACATTGCTTGCAAGGCTTATATTGATGTGCATTACTGAGTGGGCCCAGAGATACCTCTCCGACAATCGGAGTGACAAATCCTAATCTCGATCTATGCCAACTCAACAAGTACCTTCGGAGACACTTGTAGAGCACCTTTATAATCACCCAGTTACGTTGTGATGTTTGGTAGCACACAAAGTGTTCCTCCGGTATTCGGGAGTTGGATAATTTCATAGTCATAGGAACATGTATAAGTCATGAAGAAAGCAATAGCAATATACTAAACGATCAAGTGCTAAGCTAACGGAATGGGTCAAGTCAATCACATCATTCTCTAATGATGTGATCCCGTTAGTCAAATGACAACTCATGTCTATGGCTGGGAAACTTAACCATCTTTGATCAACGAGCTAGTCAAGTAGAGGCATACTAGTGATACTTTGTTTGTCTATGTATTCACACATGTATTATGTTTCCGGTTAATACAATTCTAGCATGAATAATAAACATTTATCATGATATAAGGAAATAAATAATAACTTTATTATTGCCTCTATGGCATATTTCCTTCAGTCTCCCACTTGCACTAGAGTCAATAATCTAGATTACACAGTAATGATTCTAACACCCATGGAGTCTTGGTGCTGATCATGTTTTGCTCTGGAGAGGCTTAGTCAACGGGTCTGCAACATTCAGATCTGTATGTATCTTGCAAATCTCTATGTGTCCCTCCTTGACTTGATCGCGGATGGAGTTGAAGCGTCTCTTGATGTGCTTGGTTCTCTTGTGAAATCTGGATTCCTTTGCCAAGGCAATTGCACCATTATTGTCACAAAAGATTTTCATTGGACCCGATGCACTTGGTATGACACTTAGATCGGATATGAACTTCTTCATCCAGACTCCTTCATTTGCTGCTTCTGAATCAGCTATGTACTCCGCTTCACACGTAGATCCCGCCATGACGCTTTTTTTAGAACTGCACCAATTGACAGCTCCACCGTTCAATATAAATACGTATCCGGTTTGTGACTTAGAGTCATCCGGATCAGTGTCAAAGCTTGCATCGAGGTAACCATTTACGATGAGCTCTTTGTGACCTCCATAAATGAGAAACATATCCTTAGTCCTTTTCAGGTATTTCAGGATGTTCTTGACCGCTGTCCAGTGATCCACTCCTGGATTACTTTGGTACCTCCCTGCTAAACTGATAGCAAGGCACACATCAGGTCTGAAGCATGGCTAAAGCATAGGGAACATCTTTCAATGTCTCTCTATCTTTTGTTGTGTTCGGGCATTGAGTCTTACTCAACTACTCACCTTGTAACACAGGCAAGAATCCTTTCTTTGTTTGATCTGTTTTGAACTTCTTCAAAACTTTGTCAAGGTATGTGCTTTGTGAAAGTCCAATTAAGCGTCTTGATCTATCTTTATAGATCTTGATGCCCAATATGTAAGCAGCTTCACCGAGGTCTTTCATTGAAAAACTCTTATTCAAGTATCCTTTTATGCTATCCAGAAATTCTATATCATTTCCAATCAACAATATGTCATCCACATATAATATTAGAAATGCTACAGAGCTCCCACTCACTTTCTTGTAAATACAGGCTTTTCCGAAAGTCTGTGTAAAACCATATGCTTTGATCACACTATCAAAATGTTTATTCCAACTCCGAGATGCTTGCACTTGTCCATAAATGGATCGCTGGAGTTTGCACACTTTGTTAGCACCTTTGGATCGTTAAAACCTTCTGGTTGCATCGTATACAACTCTTCTTCCAGAAATGCATTCAGGAATGCAGTCTTTACATTCATTTGCCAAATTTCATAATCATAAAATGCGGCAATTGCAAACATGATTCAGACGGACTTAAGCATCGCAACAGGTGAGAAGGTCTCATTGTAGTCAACTCCTTGAACTTGTCGAAAACCTTTCGCAACAAGTCGAGCTTTATAGACAGTAACATTACCGTCAGCGTCAGTCTTTTTCTTAAAGATCCATTTATTCTCAATGGCTTGCCGATCATTGGGCAAGTCAACCAAAGTCCACACTTTGTTCTCATACATGGATCCCATCTCAGATTTCATGGCCTCTAGCCATTTCGCGGAATCTGGGCTCATCATTGCTTCCCCATAGTTCGTAGGTTCATCATGGTCAAGTAACATGACCTCCAGAACAGGATTACCGTACCACTCTGGTGCGGATCTTGCTCTGGTTGACCTACGAGTTCGGTAGTAACTTGATCTGAAGTTTCATGATCATCATCAGTGGCTTCCTCACTAATTGGTGTAGGTGTCACGGGAACCGGTTTCTGTGATGAACTACTTTCCAATAAGGGAGCAGGTTCAGTTACCTCATCAAGTTCTACTTTCCTCCCACTCACTTCTTTCGAGAGAAACTCCTTCTCTAGAAAGGATCCATTCTTAACAACAAATGTCTTGCCTTCGGATCTATGATAGAAGATGTACCCAACAGTCTCCTTTGGGTATCCTATGAAGACACATTTATCTGATTTGGGTTCGAGCTTATCAGGTTGAAGCTTTTTCACATAAGCATCGCAGCCCCAAACTTTAAGAAACGACAACTTGGGTTTCTTGCTAAACCACAGTTCATAAGGTGTAGTCTCAACGGATATAGATGGTGCCCTATTTAACGTGAATGCAACCGTCTCTAAAGCATAAGCCCAAAACGATAGTGGTAAATCAGTAAGAGACATCATAGATCGCATCATATCCAGTAAAGTGCGATTACGACGTTCGGACACACCATTACATTGTGGTGTTCCGCGTGGCATGAGTTGCGAAACTATTCCGCATTGCTTCAAATGAAGACTGTCGGTGTCAAAACCGGCGGATCTCGGGTAGGGGGTCCCGAACTGTGCGTCTAGGCCGGATGGTAACAGGAGGCAGGGGACACGAAGTTTTACCCAGGTTTGGGCCCTCTAGATGGAGGTAAAACCCTACGTCCTGCTTGATTAATATTGATGATATGGGTATTACAAGAGTTGATCTACCATGAGATCAGAGAGGCTAAACCCTAGAAGCTAGCCTATGGTATGATTGTTGATGTGTATGTTGTCCTACGGACTAGAACCCTCCGGTTTATATAGACACCGGAGAGGGTTAGGGTTACATAGAGTCGGTTACAATGGTAGGAGATCTGAACATCCGTATCGCCAAGCTTGCCTTCCACGCCAAGGAAAGTCCCTTCTAGACACGGGACGGAGTCTTCAATCTTGTATCTTCATAGTCCAGGAGTCCGGCCGAAGGTATAGTTCGGCTATCCGAACACCCCCTAATCCAGGACTCCCTCAGTAGCCCCTGAAGCAGGCTTCAATGACGACGGGTCCGGCGCGCAAATTGTCTTCGGCATTGCAAGGCGGGTTCCTCCTCCAAGTACTTCATAGAAGATCTTGAACACAAAGATAGTGTCTGGCTCTGCAAAATAAGTTTCCACATATTGCCAGAGAGAGAATAATAATGTTAACACAAATCTAATCTGCTGACGTATTCCGTGGTGCGACACGCCACGGCCAAGCCTTTATCCGAGTCGTTTAATTATCCCACCTCAGCGCATTGTGCGAGGTGGTTTCCTTGGCACATCTTGTCGAAGCAGAGATCGTGTCCCCTCATTTCGGGATTCTCATCAATACGGGCGTGGGTAACCAAACCGCGCCTTTGATTACGGCGCTTGGAGATAAGCAAGTTTTACCAGGCTGGTGGGGACATGTAGTCGCGTCCACCCATATAAGGGGATAAGGATCCACCTTTTCACCCACGCCTTCTTCCTCCTCTGCCTATCCATTCTCGTGCACTCGAGCTCCAGCGCCCAAGTCCGCACTACCACCTCGACCTTCTCCAGTCATGTCCGGAGCGGGAGGCAAGTGGATGGTCTCCTCCGTCACGGAGGGGCACATAAAAAAGCTAAGGAAGGCCGGATACCTGGCCAGCGACATCGCGCACCGGCTCCCCGAAGAGGGGCAGCTCATCCCCACTCCTAGGCCCCATGAGAGGGTGGTATTTCTCCCCCATTTCCTCCGCGAACTGGGCTTCCCTCTGAATCCATTTGCCCGGGGGCTCATGTTCTACTACGGCCTGGATTTCCACGATCTGGCCCCGAACTTCGTCCTCAACATCTCGGCGTTTATCGTCGTGTGCGAGGCTTTCCTTCGCATCCGCCCCCATTTCGTCCTATGGCTAAAGACTTTCAACGTCAAGCTGAAGGTGGTGCGCGGCAGCCAGGCGGAGTGCGGCGGCACCATGGTTGGCAAGATGGCCAACGTTCTGTGGCTCGAGGGCTCCTTCGTGGAGACCCTGAAGGGGTGGCAATCAAGGTGGTTTTACATCACCGAGCCGCGCGACGCCGAACGGGTCGCACCCCCTGAGTTCCGATCCGGCCCCCCCACGCGGCTCACCTCCTGGAAGGAGACTGGCCTATCTTGGGGTAAAAAAGGAGAGCTGACCGGACTCCAAACATGCATCCAAACCCTGGTGGACAAGAGGCTCAAGCTTTTCAACGTAGTCCAGGTTATACTCGTCCGCCTGATCCTCCCATGTCAACGACGGGCCTTCAACCTTTGGGAGTTCGACCCGGCGCAACATCAAACTCTTAACAGGCTCTTCGACATGACGTACGAAGATGCCTGGAGGATGCTCTTCAAGGGCGCCGAGGCCCCCGCATCTGCTGCCGAGGATCGCGGATTCAGTACTCAGCGCCATGCTCTGGCAGTAAGCTGTTTTTGTCTTTTTACAAGGTATCAGTTTTTCATAGTTTGACTTTATGCGGGATCTAAGCTCCTTTATATTTGACAGGATTGGGAGGTGACGTCCGGACATATCGACTGTCCGGCTCCTTTGCCCGAAGGCCCAACGGACGCCCGTTTGGAGAAGCTGCTGGTTCCGGCACCCTATATGGTGCCGGAGAAGAAGGCCAAGAAGAAGGCCGCGGGGACTCGAAGGAGTGCCCGGCACCAGGAGGTGTTGGATCCATCATCCGGCGGCTCCGAGGCGCATTCCTCCCGTGAAGACGAGGAGGAAGGAGAAGAGACCTCTCCCCCTCCAACGGGAGGAGAGAAGAAAAGGAAGGCCGCCCTCTCTGAGGAGGCCAGAGGGTCCAAGAGAGGAAAAACCCATCCTCCGGACTACTCCCCCAACGCCGACGACGACGGAGAGGAGTGGCAGCCCAGGGCCAAGCCCCTGGCGAGATCGTAAGTATCCGGATACCGGAGTAATTCATAGTATTCGTTTTATGCACATCTTTCCCTTATGTCGAATATGTTTATGCAGCCCACCCCAAGACCGGCTCGACGCATCGTCGAGCGGCTCACTGGATCCGTCGGATGTGAACTTGCTTCCGACGGCTTCATCCCCTGCCCTACGGACGACACCGAAGTGTTGTCCCAACAGGTTCCAAGCCGGGAGGAGGTGGTCCTGGAGGAGCCGCAAGGCGACCTCCCGGACTCCAGGAGTGAAGGGAATGGAACCCCTCAGGGCTCCAAGTCCGGCTCAAGGCCGGACACCGCTCTGGAACCTTCAAAGGTTCCAGAGTCCAGCGGGGGACCTCCTTCCAAGAGGAACAAGCCCACCATGCCGGTGACCCCCGTCCAACTGGGGGCACCGGACAATCTATTGGAGGTGCTCGAAGGCGCCTCCATCGACGAGGGACACCACACTATTATGAGTGCGGTGGTCCAGAAGGTCCAGTCCGCCAAGAGTGGGCTGACTGAAGCTTGCACTAGCCTTTTAACAGGCTTTGAGGTAAGTAAAGAATGATTAAATGATATTACCGCATAGACAGTAGCCCCTGATGCTCTGTTGGGCGTTCGGGAAGAAAAGCCGAATAGAGGATCAAAGAATTCGCAGGAGTCTAACAAAAGGAGTCAATATGCGTATGCAGGCTTCTCTGCTAGCGTCCGCCGCACTAACTGCGGAAGTGGACGTGCTGAAGCAGAGCCTCGAGAAGTCCGAGCAAGAGCTCGGGCGTGCCAAGAAGCAGCTCGAGGAGAAGGAAGGTAAGAAATACCCTGTTTGAATATGTATATAAAAAAGGTGCAATTGCAAAAAAAAAAATGACAGGATTGACATGGCTATTGTAGGGGCCTGTCCAAGGCTCGAAGTCATCAAGCGCTCCGTCTGCATCGAAGGTGCCCGTAGGGCCCTTGCCCGTGCTAAGGTGCACTGGGGCAAGCTGGATGCTAAGAAGCTTGTGAAGGACGGGCCACCGCCGGGGAAAGAGCATCGCAAGCCCGAAAATTACTATAAGGATGTTCTGAAGGGTGCCCGCCTTGTGGCGGATGAATGTACTAGGGATGTAATTTTTGAGTAAAACTCGCTCGTTTTGTCCTGTGCACTGGAAACTTGTTCATATGCGCTTAGCAATGCTGTCTGAATTTAAAATATTACCTTCTGTGCGGCTGTTTATCAATTCTGAGAGATGGCGAGTCGTCGGCTTCTGCCCCCATGCCGCTAGTGCTGGGGTGTTCGGGGATAAACCTGAGCACTCTTTTTCCCATGTTTGGGTCCTTCGAGGGAGGCGCTCAGCCCAGCGAACGAGGCAATCGGACTATAACGCGTGAACACTCTCACTTAGCCATAGAATTCTATAATTTTAAATTTTGGCGAAGCCCCTAGTATTCGAAAGACTGATTTCGGGGCGCTATCCACGCCTTGGCCGGACAGAGCCGACTCCTCGCCTGAAGCGGCATAAGTCTTTAGGGACTCGAAGAAACCTCTCGAACAGTGACCAACTCTCGCTTCATCATGACAGTCAGTTTTAGCTTTCTCCACTGAGGTGCTCGGCCCAGCTCAACTGGGGCACAATCGCAGTGGTTCTCCTAGTGCTACCTTAGCCGATATAGCGGAACGTAAGGCACCAAAACATAGGAGCCGGGCAAACCCAACTATTGACCCAAGACATGATTCGAAGCCGATGCATATAATGCTATAAGTTCGGGGTGCCGCACTTGTGAAAGTGTTCGGACTTCTCACACCATATTGAGGGGTACTGAAGCCCCTGGCGTATTTTGGCCGTACCAGATTGTACGGATGCAACATGTCGTTAAGGAACATTTATTTATAAAAAGATAATGCGAAAATAGACAAAAGCTATGCATTGTTTATTGAAAATAGTTGCGATCAAAGCATAACGATACAAGTAATGCGAGAAACGTAAAGTTGAACTATTTAGCATGTCTGCTCCAGGGGCAAGCTGCGGAATAGTATGCGGAGCAGGTATACTGCTCGTGATAGAGACCACCTGTGATTTCCGTAATGCGGCATGGCTTGTCTGCTTCCCTGGTTCTTGCATCGTTTGTGCGGCAATTGAACTGCCGAACAGGCCTTCCGAAAAGTAGAGTCCTGAAAGTAAGAGAAAAGGAAAAAATCGGCAGCCCCTGGTGCGGTTTAGGCCGTGTTGTGGGCGTGCCATGATGGTGCCCCTCCCCCTGTGCCCATGGTATTTCTAGAGCGTGGTTATGTACGCGAAGTACTGGCGTCGCCTTTTTGTGAGGGTTGGGGTTGGGGCCGCATTGCTACGCCTGCTCGAAACGTGCCAGGAGGTCTTGTTGTAGGTTACTCCGGGCGCGCTTGACGGTGTCCGGACGTTTAATGGCTGGACTGGAGAACTGCCTGGAGAGGCTGCTTTGTACTTCCGCTGCAAGGGCCGCCGTGTGCTTCTCCGTTCGGAGGGAGCGTTCGGTGTTTCCATTAACCGTAATGACTCCTCGAGGGCCTGGCATCTTGAGCTTAAGGTATGCATAGTGTGGGACCGCATTGAACTTGGCGAATGCGGTTCGCCCGAGCAGTGCATGATAGCCACTGCGGAACGGGACTATGTCGAAGATTAACTCCTCGCTTCGGAAATTATCCGGAGATCCGAAGAGCACTTCAAGTGTGACTGAGCCTGTACAACTGGCCTCTACACCTGGTATTACGCCTTTAAAGGTCGTTTTGGTGGGCTTAATCCTCGAGGGATCTATGCCCATTTTCCGCACTGTATCCTGGTAAAGCAGGTTCAGGCTGTGTAAGTGCATCTAGTGCCACCCCTAGTTGGTTTTGGAGTATTGACGACAAACCTAGTTGAGGGACTAACGTGTTTGTGAGAATCGCAGGAAAACATAGGTAGAAGTCCCTCATTGATTCGGTTTTATTACCAGAGATGACCCCTAAAAATGTACGAAGACATTGAAGACAATGGTGGTTTATGAAGATATTCATATTGAAGACAATGACATGAGAAGACTCCCTATGAAGCTTATGGAACTCGAAGACTTAGAACCTTCGTAGTTTTATTTCATTTATGTTGTGTCATAGGAATCACCGTATTGTCAAGTGGGGTCCAAGAGAACCAGTCAGAATGACTGAAGTGATGCCTAATTCAAATCCTATGTCTTCGAGCGAAGACTTTGAGAGAAAATCTTGTCCAGAGTCAGACAAGTCAGCTTTACTTGTAGCCCAAGTAAAGTTGCCGTGTGAGTTCAAAATTCGACCGTTGGTACACGTGTCAGTTCCTTAGTGACCCAGGGTCATTTCGGACAGATCAGGTCGGGTTGCCAAGTGGCTATAAATAGTCCACCCCCCCACAACCATAAACGGTTGGCTGCTCAGATTTCAGTGCACGGCTTTTGTCGTTTGAGAGCAACCCACCTTGAAGCCTTTGAAAGAAAAATTCCTACTGAGGAGAAAAGCCCTAACCACCCAGAGCCAGAGTAAATTGGGCATCACTTAAGTCTTCGTGTCTGTGTGATCTGAAGACTTATTACACTTGAGGACTGTGCATCCTCCAGACGGTTAGGCGTCGCGTTCTGAGCATCCAAGAGAAATTGTGGATTGCCAGTGAACGAAGTCTGTGAAGGTTTGGGAGTCTACCTTGAAGACTTACCAGAGTGATTGGGCGAGGTCTGTGTGACCTTAGCTCAAGGAGAAAACGGTGAGGACTGGGTGTCTTGGACTAAGTGTCCTTGACTGGGTGTCCGGGACTGTGTGTCCTTTGGTTTAAATACCTAGCCGCTCCAACCAGACGTACAGTTGTCACAGCAACTGGAACTGGTCCAACAAATCATTGTCTTCAACGAGTCACTGGTTTCATCTTCACTTCCTTTTACTTACAGTTATTCATTGTGAAGCCATTGCATGCTTTCTTTATCTTTTGTCTTCACAACATGAATGTATGATCTGTTTGGCTTCATAACTTCTTCCTACCTGATCCTTATTACACTGAAGCCGTTTGTCATTGCGCTTTCACTCTATTGAATACATGACCATGGCTGGCCTAGTGTAATCTAACTTCCGCTGCACAGTAATAGGCATAATCTTCACTGTTTGTCTTCATAACTCTCACGTTTTGAAGATTTTCATAAAAATCGCCTATTCACCCCCCTCTAGTCGATATAACGCACTTTCAGGCTGCTGCCGCCGTCCATAAGGACTCTAGTGAGATGAAATCCGTCAATAATTGGGTTGAGAACCAATGCGGCGAATCCTCCATGACGTATGATAGTGGGATGGTCTCTTTGATCAAAGGTGATCGGGTAGGAGGACCATGGGTTGAACTTTGGGGCGACTGGCTCTACCGCGTATACGTCCCTTAACACGCGCTTCCGCTCCCTCTTGGGGACGTGGGTGGCATATATCATGTTCACCGTCCGCACTTGTGGGGGAAAACCCTTCTGTCCATTGTTGTTCGGTGGCCGGGGCTCCTCGTCGTCATCGCTATGCAACCCCTTGTCCTCATTGTCGGCACTTAATCTACCTGCCTGCTTGAACACCCAACAGTCCCTGTTGGTGTGATTGGCCGGCTTTTCGGGGGTGCCATGTATTTTGCACAAGCGGTCGAGTATTCGGTCCAAGCTGGATGGTCCCCTAGGATTCCTTTTGAATGACTTTTTCCGCTAACCGGATTTAGAGCCTCTGAATCCGGCATTAATTGCCGTATCCTTAGCATTGTCGTCGTTGATGCGACGCTTCTGCTGGTTGCGACACGACCTGCCACTAATGTCCCTGGTGTCCGAACGACCACGGTTCTTGGTCATATTGTTGCTACGAGCAAGCCAGCTGTCTTCTCCCGCGCAAAAGCGGGTCATGAGTGCCGTGAGTGCTGCCATAGATTTCGGCTTCTCCTGTCCTAGGTGCCGGGCAAGCCAGTCGTCACGGATATTATGCTTGAAGGTTGCTAAGGCCTCTGCGTCCGAACAGTCGAGTATTTGATTTTTCTTTGTTAGGAACCGTGTCCAGAATTGCCTGGCCGATTCGTCTGGCTGCTGAATTACGTGGCTTAGGTCGTCAGCGTCTGGGGGTCGCACATAATTTGCCCTAGAAATTGTCGAGGAATGCGGCTTCCAGGTCCTCCCAACAGCTGATTGACCCTGTTGGCAGGCTGTTAAGCCACTGCCGGGCTGGTCCTTTAAGCTTGAGTGGGAGGTATTTGATGGCGTGGAAATCATCGCCGCGGGCCATGTGGATATGAAGGAGATAATCCTCGATCCATACCGCGGGATCTGGTGAGCCATCATATGATTTGATGTTTACGGGTTTGAAACCTTCGGGGATTTGATGATCCATTATTTCGTCTGTGAAGCACAATGGGTGTGCGGCGCCTCTGTACTGGGCTATATCATGACGTAGCTCCAATGAGCTTTGTCTACTGTGTTCGGCCCTGCCGAATTTGTGACCGGCGTGATGGTTACCGTCTCGAGCCGTGGGGCGCCCACGCGATCCGTAGATCGATCTTGTTTGCCTTGCCTTTTCCTCCAACATATTACATAAGTCCGGCGCATATTCCCGTGCCTTGGTACGAGCTGCGGCTTGGGTGGAGGGCCATGAGGCCTCTCTGTCGCGGCCACGAGGTGGCCTGTCGGCCGCGTCGAGTGCTTCCTCCTCTAATCGGGGTAGCAACTTGCGCTTTGGGTAGCACTTGGAGGGGCGTTCGGGTTTATGCTCTTCGACCGCAAGGACTTCAGTCCATCTATCGACTAGCCGATCTTGATCAGCTTTAAGCTGTTGCTGTTTTTTCTTGAGGCTTCTTGCCGTGGCCATAAGCCTGCGTTGAAAACGCTCTTGTTCGACGGGATCCTCTGGCACGACGAATTCGTCGTCGTCGAGGCTTGCCTCATCTTCAGAGGGAGGCATATGATTATCGTCCTCGACCTCTCTGTCAGCCGCTCTCCCATGGGGGCTGGTTTCTCCATCCCCCTGTGCTAAATCTTGCTCGGGGGGATGTTCTTCGGCGCTTTCCGGGGTATTATTATCTCCCGTGCTTGAATCGCCGTTTTTGTGTTGGCGGGATTTTGAGCGGCGCCACTGACGCCGACGCTTTTGCTGTTTCTTGGAGGGGTCATCCTCCGCTGTTCCATCGCCCTCTCCCTCTTTTGGGGTGTCCACCATGTATATGTCATATGACGAGGTGGCTTTCCAGGGCCTAGTAGGCGCTGGTTCTTCATCATCTCCTTCATCGGTGTCCATACCGTCGATGTCTTCGGAGTCGAAGTCGAGCGTGTCGGTTAAGTCGTTGACAGTGGCTACAAAGTGGGTGGTGGGTGGGTTTTGAATTTCTTCGTCGTCCGTACCCCAACCTTGCTGACCGTAGTCCGGCGAGGGCTCTCCTGACAAAGAGAGAGACTTTAATGATTTCAAGATGTCACCGAAAGGCGAGTGCTGAAAGACGTCCGCAGCCGTGAACTCCATGATCGGCGCCCAATCGGATTCGCTCGGTAGTGGCGCGGAGGGTTTGGAGTCCGGAGAAGAGTCCGGCTCCATGGAGTCACGAGTCTTGCAGAGTACAGGGCTGGTGTTCGCCTCAACCGCCATTGGGATCGCAGCCCCCGAGGTGGCGTCCAACCGCCCATCCTCGATCGGCGCGGTCGGCTCCGAACTAGGGGTCAGAGCCGATGCGGGTGCGGCCTCCAGGGCACTGTTCGGCGGCAGAGCTAGATCATGCTCGTCGTGACAGTGCGGCGTGCTCGGCAGTGGTTCGAATCCGTCGAAGATCAAGTCCCCGCGGATGTTGGCCGTGTAGTTTAAACTTCCGAATCTGACCTGATGGCCAAGGGCATAGCTTTCGATCTGCTCTAGATGGCCAAGTGAATCGGCCCGCAGTGCGAAGCCGCCAAAGACGTAGATCTGTCCGGGGAGGAAGGTCTCACCCTGGACTGCATCGCCATTGATGATCATAGGAGCCATCGGGCCTGACGGCGACGGCACAGAGGAACTCTCAATGAAAGCACCAATGTCGGTGTCAAAACCGGCGGATCTCGGGTAGGGGGTCCTGAACTATGCGTCTAGGCCGGATGGTAACAGGAGGCAGGGGACACGAAGTTTTACGCAGGTTCGGGCCCTTTAGATGGATGTAAAACCCTACGTCCTGCTTGATTAATATTGACGATATGGGTATTACAAGAGTTGATCTACCATGAGATCAGAGAGGCTAAACCCTAGAAGCTAGCCTATGGTATGATTGTTGATGTGTATGTTGTCCTACGGACTAGAACCCTCTGGTTTATATAGACACAAGAGAGGGTTAGGGTTACATAGAGTCGGTTACAATGGTAGGAGATCTGAACATCCGTATCGCCAAGCTTGCCTTCCACGCCAAGGAAAGTCCCTTCCGGACACGGGACGGAGTCTTCAATCTTGTATCTTCATAGTCCAGGAGTCCGGCCGAAGGTATAGTTCGGCTATCCGAACACCCCCTAATCCAGGACTCCCTCAAAGACCAAACTCGTAACTCAAATATTCTCCTCCACGATCAGATTGTAGAAACTTTATTTTCTTGTTACGATGATTTTCCACTTCACTCTGAAATTCTTTGAACTTTTCAGATGTTTTAGACTTATGTTTCATTAAGTACATATACCCATATCTGCTCAAATCATGTGTGATGGTGAGAAAATAACAATATCCGCCGCGAGCCTCAATGTTCATTGGACCACATACATCAGTATGTATGATTTCCAATAACTCTGTTGCTCGCTCCATTGTTCCGGAGAACGGAGTTTGTCATCTTGCCCATGAGGCATGGTTCGCAAGTACCAAGTGATTCATAATCAAGTGATTCTAGAAGTCCATCCGAATGGTGTTTCTTCATGCGCTTTACACCAATATGACCCAAACGGCAGTGCCACAAATAAGTTGCACTATCATTATCAACTCTGCATCTTTTGGCTTCAACATTATGAATATGTGTGTCACTACTATCGATATTTGACACAAATAGACCACTCTTCAAGGGTGCATGACCATAAAAGATATTACTCATATAAATAGAACAACCATTATTCTCAGATTTAAATGAATAACCGTCTCGCATCAAACAAGATCCAGATATAATGTTCATGCTCAACGCTGGCACCAAATAACAATTATTCAGGTCTAAAACTAATCCCGAAGGTAGATGTAGAGGTAGCGTGCCGACGCCAATCACATCGACTTTGGAACCATTTCCCACGCGCATCGTCACCTCGTCCTTAGCCAGTCTTTGCTTAATCCATAGTCCCTGTTTCGAGTTGCAAATATTAGCAACAGAACCAGTACCAAATACCCAGGTGCTACTGCGAGCTCTGGTAAGGTACAAATCAATACCATGTATATCACATATACCTTTGTTCACCTTGCCATCCTTCTTATCTGCCAAATACTTGGGGCAGTTCCGCCTCCAGTGACCAGTCTGTTTGCAGTAGAAGCACTCAGTCTCAAGCTTAGGTCGAGACTTGGTTTTCTTCTCCTGAGCAGCAACTTATTTGTTGTTCTTCTTGAAGTTCCCCTTCTTCTTCTCTTTACCCTTTTCTTGAAACTGGTGGTCTTGTTGACCATCAACACTTGATGCTCCTTCTTGATTTCTACCTCCGCTGACTTTAGCATTGCGAAGAGATTGGGAATTGTATTATTCATCCCTTGCATAATATAGTTCATCACGAAGCTCTTGTAGCTTGGTGGCAGTGATTGAAGAACTCTATCAATGACACTATCAACATGAAGATTAACTCCTAGTTGAGTCAAGTGATTATGATACCCAGACATTTTGAGTATATTTTCACTGACAGAACTATTCTCCTCCATCTTGCAGCTATAGAACTTATTGGAGACTTCATATCTCTCAATCTGGGCATTTTCTTGAAATATTAACTTCAACTCCGGGAGCACCTCATATGCTCCATGACGTTCAAAACATCGTTGAAGTCTCGGTTCCAAGTCGTAAAGCATGGCACACTGAACTATCGAGTAGTCATCAGCTTTACTCTGCCAGACGTTCTTAACGTGAACAGCAGCATCTGAAGCAGGCCTGGCACCCAGGGGTACTTCCAGGACGTAATTCTTCTGTGCAGCAATGAGGATAATCCTCAAGTTACGGACCCAGTCCGTGTAATTGCTACTGAGGGAGTCCTGGATTAGGGGGTCTCCGGACAGCCGGACTATATCCTTTGGCCGGACTGTTGGACTATGAAGATACAAGATTGAAGACTTCATCCCGTGTCTGGATAGGACTCTACTTGGCGTGGAAGGCAAGCTAGGCAATACGGATATGTATATCTCCTCCTTTGTAACCGACCTTGTGTAACCCTAGCCCCCTCCGGTGTTTATATAAACCGGAGGGTTTTAGTCCGTAGGACAACATACAATCATACCATAGGCTGGCTTCTAGGGTTTAGCCTCTCCGATCTCGTGGTAGATCAACTCTTGTAATACTCATATCATCAAGAATAAATCAAGCATGACGTAGGGTTTTACCTCCATCAATAGGGCCCGAACCTGGGTAAAACATCGTGTCCCCTGCCTCCTATTACCATCCGCCTTAGACGCACAGTTCGGGACCCCCTACCCGAGATCCGCCGGTTTTGACACCAACATTGGTGCTTTCATTGAGAGTTCCTCTATGTCGTTGCCATTAGGCTTGATGGCTCCTTCAATCATCGATAGCGATGCAGTCCAGGGTGAGGCTTTTCTCCCCGGACTGATCTTTGTATTGGGAGGATTCGCACTGCGGGCCAACTTGCTTGGCCATCTGGAGCAGATCGAAAGTTACGCCCCTGGCCACCAGGTCAGGTTTGGAAGCTTAAACTACACGGCCGATATCCGCAGAGACTTGATCTTCGACGGATTCGGGCCCCTGCCTTGTGCGCCACGCGGTCACGATGAGTACGATTTAGCTCTACCATCGGACAGTGTTCAGGAGATCACGCCGGCAGCCGCTCCGACCCTCGATTCGGAGCCAGTTGCGCCATCCATGGACGGGTGGATAGACCCCGCCACGGAGGCCGTACCCTCAGCGGCGATCGAGCCGAATATCGACCTTACCCTTCACGAGAGCCGTGTTTCCAAACTGCCGGACCCTTCTCCGGCCACGGACTCCGAACTGCATGCACCCGTTCCTATCGAATCCGATTGGGCGCCGATCATGGAATTTACCTCCGCGGATATTTTTCAGCACTCGCCCTTCGGCGACATACTAAACTCATTAAGGTCTTTCTCCTTGTCAGGAGAATCCTGGCCGAACTATGTCCGGCAGGATTGGGATGCGGATGACGAAGAAATTCGCCGCCCACCCACCACCCACTTAGTAGCCACTGTCGACGACTTAACCGACATGCTCGACATCGACTCCGAAGACATCGACGGTATGGACGACGATGCAGGAGACGAACAGGAACCACCGCCCACTTCATCACATGACGTATACATGGTGGACACACCCAAAGAAAACGACGACGAGGAACGGAAGGACGCAGCAAAGGGTTGTTCCCTCAAGAAACAGTCAAAGCGGCGGCGTAAGCGCCGCTCCAAATCCCACCTCGGCGGAAGCAACGATCACATAGACCCAGCGTTAGAGCAGGGTGAACCATCGCCTAACCACGACAGCACGGAGAATCAAACCAAACAACCCAACCCCGTCGACGATAACAGTCCAGACGACATCACACCGGACAGGCGCCAGGAGCAACATAATGCCCACCAAAGGCTTGTTGCCACGGCGAGGAGTCTGAAAAAACAGAAGCAAAGGCTCAAGGCTGCACAAGACACACTCAAAATCAAATGGAGTGAAGTACTCAACACTGCAGCGAAGTACGACGGTAATCGCCACACCAAGAGCTATCCGAAGCAAAAGTTGCTACCTGAATTCGATGAGGAGGCCTTAGATCCTCCACAATTAAAAAATAAAAACGGCCATCCGGTCGAATAGACGACCTCATAGCCAACATAAAGCGGCAAACGATGCCGCACATAAACTAGTACGCGATCCGCGTAAGGGATCACATCAAAAGGACGGCGCAACTAGATCCATCTATGGACCACGCAAGTGCGCTCCAACATACAATGCAACACAACAAACAACCGAACACCACGGTACACCCAAATACAGGGGTGCCGCACACCCAATATGTTTCACCGACGAGGTGCTGGACCATGAATTTCTAGAGGGATTCAAACCCGTAAACATAGAGGCGTACGACGGAACAACAGACTCTGGGGTCTGGATTGAGGACTACATCCTCCATATCCATATGGCTCGAGGAGATGATCTCCACGCCATCAAGTACTTACCCCTCAAGCTCAAAGGGCCAGCTCGGCACTGGCTTAAAAGCCTCCCCGAAAACTCCATCGAAAGCTGGGAAGAGCTCAAAGACGCCTTTCAGGCAAATTTTCAAGGGACATATGTCCGACCACCGGATGTAGACGATTTAAGTCATATAACTCAACAGCCCGGTGAGTCAGCCTGAAAACTTTGGAACAGGTTCCTCACTAAAAAGAACCAAATAGTCGACTGTCCGGACGTCGAAGCCTTAGCAGCTTTCAAACATAGCGTTCGAGACGAATGGCTTGCCAGACACCTCGGTCAAGAAAAGCCAAGAACAATGGCAGCATTAACAAGCCTCATGACCCGTTTTTGCGCGGGCGAGGACAGCTGGTTAGCCCGATGCAGCACCAGCGACCCAACTACATCCGAAGTCAGGGATGGAAATGGGAAATCACGACACAACAAGAATAAGCGCCGGAATAAAGAAGACAACGCGAAGAGCACGGCGGTAAACGCCGGATTTAGAAGCTCTCGGCCAGGTCAGCAGAAGCCGCCCTCCAAAGGCAACAGAGACGAACTGTCCAGCCTAAACAAAATTCTGGACCAAATATGTCAGATCGATAGCACCCCTGATAAACCTGCAAATCATACCCACAGAGAATGTTGGGTCTTCAAACAGTCCGGCAAGCTCAACGCCGAGCACAAGGGGCAGGATACACCAAGCGAAGACGAGGATGAGCCTCGCAAGCAAAGCACAGGGGAATAGAAGAAATTCCCACCAGAAGTCAAAACAGTCAACGTGTTCACCCCTAGAAAGACATGCCCGAGGGCCTATTACCACAGAGCTCCGCCACTAGTCGTCCCAACCGATCACCTTCGACCATCGGGATTACTCGGCAAGTATCCGGCGTGCAGGATGGTCTGCCTTGGTATTAGATCCAATAATTGACGGATACCACTTCACACGAGTCCTGATGGATGGCAGCAGCAGTTCAAATCTGATATATCAGGACACAGTCCGCAAAATAGGGATAGACCCAACAAACATTTGCCGCAGCAATGCTACCTTTAAAGGAGTAACGCCAGGCCCAGAGGCCCATTGCAGGGGCTCCCTGCTACTAGAGGTTATATTCGGTTTCCCGATAACTTCCGCAGCGAAAATTTAACCTTCCACATCGCTCCGTTCCAAAGTGGCTCTCAAGCACTGCTCGGACGCAAAGCTTTCGCTCGCTTTAACGCAATACCGCATTACGCTTCCCTCACACTTAAGATGCCCGGTCCACGCGACATCATCACAGTAAATGGAAATACTGAGCGCTCCTTGCACGCCGAAGACAGTGCGGCTGCCTTGGCAGCCGCACAGTAAATGGCCTCACCAACTAAAGTATCTGACATGTCATCAAGACCACAGACACGGTTGGACGAGTCCGGTACAGCTATATATAATTGATACAACTTTGATGGCTATACCCCTATTACAATACAAGGGGCTCAACGCGCGCGCACAAGTGGCAATAAGGCTCACATTTACTCATTTTGAACTATATATTGTTTATTTAGTATAACTTAACTTTTGCATGGCAACTTTTCAATTAAGTTCCTCTCTTTTTCAGATAACCATCGTGCTACACCCGTCCAGGATACGGCACAATGGAGACACAGGCGCAAACATGCAGCAGGGACCCGTTCCAAGGATTCTTTGTAGATTAAGAGCCTGCGTAAACCTTTTTTACTGTCTCTTATTCATTTACATCCCTCGGATTCTCAGTACAATCGAGAAGGATGCTGACGTCTTGGCATGTGGCCATGCCAGAATAATGCACGTACCTAGACACCAGGGGCTTATTACAAAGGGTATTGTTTAGACCCAGTTTACACCATAAAGACCGAATACCTTAGGGAGTGTTCGACATCGCGAGTTTGGCCTTATATGCATCAGCTCCGAATCATGTCTTTGGTCAAATGTTGGGTTTGCCCGGCTCCTGTGTTTTGCTGCCTTACGTTCCGCTCTATCGGCTAAGGCGGCACCAGGAGAACTACTGCGATTGTGCCTTGGTTCATTCGGACGAGCACCTTAGTAGAGAAAGCCGAAAACTGACTGTCATGATATAACGTGAGACTGGTCAACCACTTGATGACCTATTGGAATCTTCGGGATTCCTCCGCATTAACGAAGGGCCGTTTCCCGGCCAGGCATGTACGCACCCCGAATCCGGATGAGTGCGGAGCCACTAGGGGCTATTTAGTAGCCCCACTGTCAAACTCCTCTGGCTAAGTGAACGTGTTAAAGCATTATAGTCCGGTTGCCTAGTTCGCTGCGCTATCACCTCCTTAATAGGACCAAGACATTGGATTAATTGTGAATACGTGTCTTCTGCGAACACCCCCGCATTATATGTGTGGTGACTGAAGCCGACGACTGCAATCTTTCAGGTTATATACATGTATACATAAATGGCCGCACAGGAGGCATCACAATACTTTCGGGCAAAAGTATAAATACAACCTTGATAAATTCAATAAAATGTTGTTTTTACAATGGGAATATATGTCACTCAAACATAACATTCTTCGAGCACTGGGCCTCTATCGAACGAGCCCCTCAAGAACTTCTTCAAAATAGTGCTCGGTTGCCACTTGGACTATGGCCGAACCCTGCGCCGCGATAGTGGTGGCATCCATCTACGCCCGGTATGTTTAGACACGGGCAAGGGCCATCCGCGAGCCTTCTATGCACGCCGACCTCTTCATCGCATTAATGCGTGGCACCGCACCAAGGAACTGCCGCACCAAGCTAAAATAGTTGTTCGGCTTTGGCCTTTCTGGCCACAGATGATCCACGACAGACCTCATGGCGAGTCCGGACAACCTATTGAGTTCGGCCCATTCGGCAACCTGATCAGTCAATGGAAGTGGACGCTCTGGAATGTTAAATTGCGACCAGAACAGCTTGTCCACTTCACGATCTGTTTGATCTCGGAAGTATTCGGCCGCATCGACAATGCTCGCCGCTAAGTCCAGATATGCGTCGGCCGAACTCCACAGCCGATCCAGAGGGGCATACCGCGGATCGCCGAACTTCCTCCGTAGCATAAAGGGCTTCCCAGCCACAATGTCCCCGGCTTCACGCAGTTCCTCCTTCTTTGCTCTCATTGTAGAGCGGGTGTCTTTGGTCGCCATTGTGGCCTTTTCGAGGTCCGTAGCCTTCGCTCGGTTTTCTTCTTCAAGAAACTGGCAGCGGTCGGCAGTGTCTTTTAACTTCACAGCCATTTTGGCCATTTTCTCTTTGCTCTCGCTATGCGCGGCCTTCTCGAGTCCTGGATTAGGGGGTCTCCAGACAGCCGTACTATAACCTTTGGCCGGACTGTTGGACTATGAAGATACAAGATTGAAGACTTCGTCTCGTGTCCGGATGGAACTCTACTTGGCGTGGAAGGCAAGCTAGGCAATACGGATATGTATATCTCCTCCTTTGTAACCAACCTTGTGTAACCCTAGCCCTCTCCGGTGTCTATATAAACCGGAGGGTTTTAGTCCGTAGGACACAACAATAACATACAATCATACCATAGGCTAGCTTCTAGGGTTTAGCCTCTCTGATCTCGTGGTAGATCTACTCTTGTACTACCCATATCATCAATATTAATCAAGCAACACGTAGGGTTTTACCTCCATCAAGAGGGCCCGAACCTGGGTAAAACTTCGTGTCCCCTGCCTCCTGTTACCATCCGCCTAGACGCACAGTTCGGGACCCCCTACCCGAGATTCGCCGGTTTTGACACCGACATTGGTGCTTTCATTGAGAGTTCCTCTATGTCATCGCCATTAGGCTTGATGGCTCCTTCTATCATCATTAGCGATGCAGTCCAGGGTGAGACTTTTCTCCCCGGACAGATTTTTGTATTCGGCGGCTTTGCACTACGGGCCAATTCGCTTGGCCATCTGGAGCAGATTGAAAGCTATGCCCCTGGCCATCAGGTCAGGTTTGGAAGCTTGAACTACACGGCCGATATCCGCGGAGACTTGATCTCTGACGGATTCGAGCCTCTGCCTCGTGCGTCACGCGGTCATGATGAGTACGATTTAGCTCTACCATCCAACAGTGTTCAGGAGATTGCACCGGCAGCCGCTCCGACCCTCAATTCGGAGCCAATTGCGCCATCCATGGGCGGGTGGATGGACCCCGCCACGGAGGCCTTACCCTCATCGGCGATCGAGCCGAACATCGACCTTACTCTGCACGAGAGCCGTGTTGATAAATTACCGGATCTCTCTCTGGCCACGGACTCCGAACCGCCTGCGCCCGTTCCTATCGAATCCGATTGGGCACCGATCATGGAGTTTACCTCCGCGGATATCTTTCAGCACTCACCCTTCGGCGACATACTGAACTCATTAAGGTCTCTCTCCTTGTTAGGAGGATCCTGGCCGAACTATGTCCGGCAGGACTGGGATGTGGACGACGAAGAAATTCGCGGCCCACCCACCACCCACTTAGTAGCCACTGTCAATGACTTAACCGACATGCTCGACTTCGACTCCGAAGACATCGACAGCATGGACGACGATGCGGGAGGCGAAGATGAACCACTGCCCACAGGGCACTGGACAGCCACCTCAACATACGATATATACATGGTGGACACACCCAAAGAAGGCAATGGCGACGGGACAGCAGAGGATGACCCCTCCAAAAAGCAACCCAAGCGCCAACGTCAGTGGCGCCGCTCTAAGTCCCGCCAAAGAAAAAGTGGTGATACCGGCACAGGAGATAATAACACTCCGGATAGTGCCGAAGATAACAACAATCCCCTCCAACAAGATTTAGAGCAGGAGGATGGAGGAGCCAACCCTCTTGAGAGAGCGGCAGATGGAGAAGTGGAGGATGATAATTACATGCCCCCTCCGAAGACGAGGCAAGCCTCGGTGATGACGAATTCGCCGTGCCAGAGGATCCCGTCGAACAAGAGCGCTTCAAGCGCCGGCTTATGGCCACGGCAAATAGCCTTAAGAAAAAGCAGCAGCAGCTTCAAGCTGATCAAGATCTGCTAGCTACAGATGGACTGAAGTCCTCGCGGCCGAGGAATATAAACTCGAGTGCCCCTCCAAGAGTTACCCAAAATGCAGGTTGCTACCTCGACTGGAGGAAGAAGCGTATGACGCGGCTAATCGGCCACCTCGTGGCCGTGATAGAGAGGCATTCCAGCCAAAAGCTCAGCCCGCACCCCGACGCCATTCAAATAAAAAAGCATGGGGAAACATGCCAGACCTGCGAGACGTATTGGAGGACAAAGCAAAACATGCAAGATCGATCTACGGATCACGAGGGCGCGCCACTATGCGAGACGATAAACGTCACGCCGGATACAGTAAAAGTCAATCCGGCCGGGCCGAACACAGTGGGCAAGACCCATTCGAGCTGTGTCACGATATAGCCCAATACAGAGGCGCCGCACACCCCCTATGCTTCACAGACGAAGTAATGGATCATCAAATCCCAGAGGGTTTCAAACCCGTAAATATTGAATCATACGACGGCACAACAGATCCCGTGGTATGGATCGAGGATTTCCTCCTCCACATCCACATGGCCCGCGGCGATGACTTACACGCCATCAAATACCTCCCACTAAAGCTCAAAGGACCAGCGCGGCATTGGCTTAAAAGCTTGCCAGCAGAGTCCATTAGCTGTTGGGAAGATCTGGAAGCCGCATTCCTCGACAACTTTCAGGGCACTTATGTGCGACCACCAGACGTCGATGACTTGAGCCACATAATTCTGCAGCCAGAAGAATCGGCCAGGCAATTCTGGACACGGTTCCTAACAAAGAAAAAGCAATTCGTCGACTGTCCGGATGCAGAGGCCCTAGCAGCCTTCAAGCATAACATCCGCGATGAGTGGCTTGCCCGGAACCTTGGACAGGAAAAGCCGAAATCTATGGCAGACCTCACGACACTCATGACCCGCTTCTGTGCGGGAGAAGATAGCTGGCTGGCTCGCAGTAACAACATATCAAAAAACCATGGTACTTCAGATACCAGGGACGGCAATAGCAGGTCACGTCGCAACAAACATAAGCGCCACATTAACAGCAATAATACTGAGGATACGACAGTCAATGCCGGATTCAAAGGCTCTAAACCCGGTCAGCGGAAAAAGCCATTCAAAAGAAGCACTCCGGGCCCGTCCAGTTTGGACCGCATACTCGATCGCTCGTGTCAAATACACGGTACCCCTGACAAGCCAGCCAACCACACCAACAGGGAATGTTGGGTGTTCAAGCAGGCCGGCAAGTTAATTGCCGAAGATAAAGATAAAGGGTCACATAGCGATGACGAAGAGGAGCCCCGGCAGCCGAACACCGGAGGACAGAAGAGGTTCCCCCCACAAGTGCGGATGGTGAACATGATATACGCAACCCACATCCCCAAGAGGGAGCGGAAGCGTGCGCTCAGGGATGTATATGCGTTGGAGCCGGTCGCCCCAAAGTTCAACCCATGGTCCTCCTGCCCGATCACCTTCGATCGCAGGGACCACCCCACTAGTATCCGTCACGGCGGATTCGCCGCACTAGTCTTAGAGCCAATCATTGACGGATTTCACCTCACTCGAGTCCTTATGGACGGCGGCAGTAGCCTGAACCTACTTTACCAGGACACAGTGCGCAAAATGGGTATAGACCCCTCAAGGATCAAACCCACAAAAACGACCATTAAAGGCGTCATTCCAGGTGTAGAGGCCCATTGCACAGGCTCAATTACACTGGAAGTGGTCTTCGGATCCCCGGATAACTTCTGAAGCGAAGAATTAATCTTCGATATAGTCCCCACTGCTCGGGCGAACCGCATTTGCGAGATTCAATGCGGTACCGCATTATGCATACCTCAAGCCCAAGATGCCAGGACCCCGGGGGGTCATCACAGTCAATGGAAACACAGAGCGCTCTCTCCGTACGGAGGAGCACACCGCGGCCCTCGCAGCAAAAGCGCAAAGTAGCCTCTCAAGGCAATCCACCAGTTCGGCGTTTCAAGACCCGGACACCTTCAAGCGCGCTCGGAGTAATCAGCAACTAGACCGCCTGGCACGATCTGAGCTCGCGTAGCAATGCGGCCCCCACCCCAGTCCCAGCCAAGCGGCAAAATCCGTGCCACGCGTACATAATTACGCATTAGAAATACAATGGGCATAGGTGAGGAGGGGGGCACAACTACGGCACGCCCCAAGAGGCGGCCTAAACCACACTAGGGGATTCCCGCTCTGTTATTTTTCTCTTTCAGGACCTTAATCTCTGGAAACCCTGTCCGGCGGCATGATTGCCGAACACATGATGCAGCAACCAAGGAGGCAAAAAGCTACGTCACACCACGGAACTACCAGGTGGATTACGATAACGAGTGAAATATTTGCTTTAATACTATTCCTCAGCTTGCCCTTGGAAGGGACATAGTCCTACTTTTTGCTTATCGCACTATCTGTATCATCCTGCTTTAACGCATCTATTTGAATAAACAATGCATAGCATTAAGGCTATTATTGCATTCTTCATTTTTATATATGTGTTCCTTAATGACGCCTTGCAACCGTACACTTTGGTACGGCCAATACACCAGGGGCTTAAGTACCCCACAATGCGGTGTGAGAGGTCCGAACACTTTCACAAGTGTGGCACCGCGAACTTATAGCATTATATGCATCAGCTCCGAATCATGTCTTTGGTCAAATTTTGGGTTTGCCCGGCTCCTATGTTTTGGTACCTTACGTTCCGCTCTATCGGCTAAGGTAGCGCTAGGAGAACTACTGCGATTGTGCCCCGGTTCTGCTGGGCTAAGCACCTCAGTAGAGAAAGCTAAAACTGACTGTCATGATAAGGCAAGAGACTGGTTGCTGTTCGGCGAGGTTTCGAGTCCCTAAAGATTTATGCCGCTTAGAGCGATGAGCCGGTCCTGTCTGGCTTAAAGGCGTGTATCGCGCCCCGAATTCGGCCTTCCGAATACCAGGGGCTTCGCCGAAATTTAAAATTATAGAATTCCATGGCTAAGTGAGAGTGATAAAGCATTATTAGTCCGGTTGCCTTGTTCGCTGTGCTGAGCACCTCCCTCGAAGGACCCAAACATGGGAACAAGAGTGCTCAGGTTTATCCCGAACACCCCAGCACTTGCGGCATGGGGGCAGAAGCCGAGGACTAGCCATCTCTCAGATTGGATAAACAGCCAAACAGAAGGTAATATTTTAAATTCAAACAAGCATTGCATAGCGCATATGAAACAAGTTTTCATCATACAGGATCACACGAGCAAGTTTACTCAAATATTACATCCTTTGAACATTCGTCCGCTACAAGACGGGCACCCTTTAGGACACCCTCATAATAAATTTCGGGGGTGTGATGCTCCTTGCCCTGCGGCGGTCCTTCCTTGATCAGCTTCACGGCGTCTAGCTTGGCCCATTGCACCTTCACACGGGCGAAAGCCCGGCGTGCACCTTCAATACAGACGGACCGCTTGACGACTTCCAGCCGTGGGCAGGCATCCACTAGCCGCCTCACCAGGACGAAGTAGCTGTTCGGAAGGGCGTTTCCATGCCATAGCCAGACTATAAAGCCCTTCATGGCCTGTTTGGCCGCCTTGTGTAGCTTGACCAGCTGCTTCAGTTGGTCGCTCATTGGCACCGGGTGTTCGGTCCCAGTATACTAAGACCAGAACAGCTTCTTTGTTGAGCTCTCCTCCTCGGCCTGGTAAAACTGTGCGGCATCCGACACGCTGCGGGGAAAATCTGCGAATGCTCCTAGAGAGCTCCGGATTCGGGTAAGTAATAGGTAATTTACTTTCACATGCTTGCTTTGCATATAGAATGCCTTACCCGCTGCTATTTTCTTCATCGCGTCAATCTCCTGGAGGGCCTTTTGGGCCTCGGCCTGGGCACTCTTCGCGCTCTCGAGGGCCGCGGCAAGCTCAGACTCTCGCGTCTTCGAGTCAAGCTCCAACGCCTCGTGCTTCGTTACGAGAGCCTGGAGCTCTTGCTGCACCTCGCCCACCCGTGCCTCTTGCCTTTCCTGCTCGGCGTGCTCCTTGGCCGCTTTGTCTTCGGCCTCGGATAGCGCACGCTTCAGGGATGCCACCGCGGTCATGGCCCCTGGCAAATATAAGATGATCCTGTCATTTTGCAATCGCGTCTTCTTTTATATACACGTATCTATATACAGGGTATTACTTACCTTGGTTCTCCTCGAGCTGCCTCTTGGCAAGGCCGAGCTCGTCCTGGGACCCTTTAACGTCCTGCTTCAGTGCAGCAACCTCCGCAGTCAGTGCGGCAGATGCCAGCAGCGAAGCCTGCATACGCATATTGACATACTTATATTAGACTCCTGCGATATTGTTTGATCCTCTGTTCGGCTTTTCTTTCTGAACACCGAACAGAGCATCAGGGGCTACTGTCTATGCGGTAATATTTTTCCTATATTTTAACACTTGCCTCAAAGCCTGTTAGAAGGCTGGCACAGGCTTCAGTCAATCCGCTCGGGGCGGACTGAACCTTCTGGACCACCGCACTCATAATAGTACGGTGCTCCTCGTCGATGGAAGCGCTGCGAAGCGCTTCCAGCAGATTGTCCGGCGCCTCTGGATGGGCAGAGGTCACCGGCACAGGCATCTTGTCCCCCTTAGAAGGAGGCCGCCTGCCCGAGTCCGGAACCGCTGGAGGTTCCGGCGCGGTGTTCGGCTGAGGGCCGAACTCGGGGCCCTCAGGGGCCTTGTCCCCTCGGCTCCCGGAGTCTGGAAGGTCGCCTTGAGGCGCCTCCGGGACTGTCTCCCCTCGACCCGGTGCCTCTTGAGACAACACCTCAGCGTCGTCCGCAGGGCAAGGGGAGGTGGCGGTCGGAAGTGGATCGCTATCCATATCCGACGAGCCCAGGGAGCCGTCCGACGATAGATCGATACGGGCTCGTGGCGGCCTGCATAATCATATTCGGCGTTAGGGAAAGTAGTGCGACAAAGGAATGCTATGAGTTACTCTAGTATCCGAATACTTACGACCTCCCCAGGGGCTTGGCCCTGGGCAACCACTCGTCTTCGCCTTCGGCAGCGGCGGTGGAGCTGTCCGGAAGGAGAGTCCTTCCCTTCTTGGACCCTTTGGCCCCCCAGTTGGGGCGGCCTTCCTTTTCTTGTCTCCCCCAACTGAAGGGGAGCATCTTCTTCTTCCTCCTCGTCTTCGAGGGAGGAGTGTGCCGCAGAGTCATCGGACGATGAGTCCGATAACACCTGGCGTCGGGAACTCTTTCGGGTTCCCTTGGTCTTCTTGGTCTTCTCTGGCACCTTGTAAGGAGCCAGAGTCAGCATCTCCATCAGGAGAGCGTTCGCTGGGCCTTCGGGCAAGGGAGCCGGACAGTCGATCTGTCCGGTCGTTTCCTGCCAGTCCTGTCAAAGGAACGGGAGCTTAGATCCCGCATAGAGTCAAACTATGAAAAACAAGTATCCTCTAAGAGGTAAAACAGCTCACCGCGCTGGCTTGGCGCTTCACGCAGAATCCGCGATCCTCGGTAGTAGGAGGAGGAACCTCGGCGCCCTTGAATAGCACCTTCCAGGCATCCTCGTGTGTTGTATCGAAGAGCCTGTTTAGAGTTTGGTGCTGGGCCGGGTCGAACTCCCACAAGTTGAAGGCCCGTTGTTGACACGGGAGGATCCGGCGGATGAGCATGACCTGGACTACGTTGACGAGTTTGAGCTTTGAGGGAGTCCTGGATTAGGGGGTGTCCGGATAGCCGGACTATACCTTCGGCCAGACTCCTGGACTATGAAGATACAAGATTGAAGACTTCGTCCCATGTCTGGAAGGGACTTTCCTTGGCGTGGAAGGCAAGCTTGGCGATACAGATATGTAGATCTCCTACCATTGTAACCGACTCTGTGTAACACTAGCCCTCTCTGGTGTCTATATAAACCGGAGAGTTTTAGTCCGTAGGACGAAGAACAATCATACCATAGGCTAGCTTCTAGGGTTTAGCCTCTCTGTTTAGCCTCTCTGATCTCGTGGTAGATCTACTCTTGTACTACCCATATCATCAATATTAATCAAGCAGGACGTAGGGTTTTACCTCCATCAAGAGGGCCCGAACCTGGGTAAAACATCGTGTCCCCTGCCTCCTGTTACCATCCGGCCTAGACACACAGTTCGGGACCCCCTACCAGAGATCCGCCGGTTTTTACACCGACATTGGTGCTTTCATTGAGAGTTCCTCTGTGTCGTCACTTTTAGGCCCGATGGCTCCTCCGATCATCAACAGCGATGCGATCCAGGGTGAGACTTTTCTCCCCGGACAGATCTTCGTATTCGGCGGCTTTGCACTGCGGGCAATTCGCTTGGTCATCTGGAGCAGATCGAAAGCTACGCCCTGGCCATCAGGTCAGATTTGGAAGTTTGAACTACACGGCCGACATCCGCGGAGACTTGATCTTCGACGGATTCGAGCCACAGCCGAGCGCGCCGCACTGTCACGATGGGCATGATTTAGCTCTGCCGCCGAACAGTGCCCTGGAGGCCGCACCTGTGTCCGCTCCGACCCCTAGCTCGGAGCCGATCACACCAATCGAGGATGGGTGGTTAGACACCGCCTCGGGGGCTGCAATCTCTACGGCGATCGAGCCGAACACCAGCCCTATTCTCTCTGAAGCCCGTGACTCCAAGGAGCCGGACTCCTCTCCAGACTCCGAGCCCTCCGCGCCCCTACCGATCGAACCCGATTGGGCGCCGATCATGGAGTTCACCGCCGCGGACATCTTTCAGCACTCGCCCTTCGGCGATATTCTGAATTCACTAAAGTCTCTCTCTTTATCAGGAGAGCCCTAGCCAGACTATGGTCAACAAGGTTGGGATGCGGATGATGAAGAAATTCAAAGCCCACCCACCACCCACTTCGTAGCCACTGTCGATAATTCAAACGACGTGCTCGACTTCGACTCCGAAGACATCGACGGTATGGATGACGATGTAGGAGATGAACATGAACCAACACCTATAAGGCACTGGACAGCCACCTCATCTCATGATGTATACATGGTGGACACACCCTAAAGGAAGCAACGACGAGGAACACAGGGATGCAACGAGGGATCGTTCACTCGAAAAGCAATCAAAGCGGCGACGTAAGCGCCGCTCCAAGCCTGCCTCGGCAGAGACAACAGCCATACAGACCCAGCCATAGAGCAGGATGAGCCGGCGGACGACGAACATGCCTTCGAGCAAGCGTTCGAACAGGGAAACTTGGATAAACAAACCGAACACCCCGTCCCCGGCGAAAACAACAGTACGGACGACCTTACGCCGGATAAACTCATGGAGCAGAAGAACCTCCACAAAAGGCTCGTCGCCACTGCACATAGCCTGAAAAAGCAGAAGCGGAAGCTCAAAACTGCGGAAGATGCACTCAGAATCAGATGGAGCAAAGTACGCAACACCGCAGACAAATATGCCGGCAGTCGCCGCACAAAAAGCTATCCAAAGCAAAAGCTACTGCCTGAATTTGACGAGGAGGCCTTAGAGCCCCCGCAGTCAAAAAATAGGAAAGCCATCCGGTCAGATGAAAGACCGCATGGCCAGCATGGAGTGGCAAGCGGCGCCGCACACAAGCCGGCACGCGATCCACCAAAGGATCCGCATCAAAAAGACGGCCCAGCCAGATCTATATACGGGCCAAGAAATCAAGCTCTAGTAAGCAATGCAACACAACAAATATCTGAACATCACGGCACACCCAAATACAGGGGTGCCGCACACCCCATATGTTTCACCGATGAGGTGCTGGACCATGAATTTCCAGTGGGATTCAAGCCCGTAAACATAGAGGCGTACGACTGAACAACAGACCCTGGGGTCTGGATGGAGGATTATATCCTCCACATACACATGGCCAGAGGAGATGACCTCCACGCCATAAAATACTTACCCCTCAGCTTAAAGGGCCAGCCCGGCATTGGCTCAAAAGCCTTCCCGAAAACACCATTGGAAGTTGGGAAGAGCTTGAGGATGCTTTCCGGGCAAATTTTCAAGGGACCTATGTCCGCCCTCCGGATGCAGACGATCTCAGTCACATAACTCAACAGCCCGGAGAGTCAGCCCGGAAATTCTGGAACAGATTTCTTACTAAAAAGAATCAGATAGTCGACTGTCCGGACGCTGAAGCCCTAGCAGCTTTTAAGCATAACGTTCGAGACGAATGGCTCGCCAGACACCTCGGCCAAGAAAAGCCAAGAACAATGGCCGCATTAACAAGCCTCATGACCCGCTTTTGCGTAGGAGAGGACAGCTAGTTGGCAAGATGTAGCACCAGCGACCCAAGTACACTCGAAGTTAGGGATGAAACAAAAAACGACACAGCAAGGACCAACTGGAATAAGGGAAACAGCCCAAAGAGCACGAGCGGTCAACACCGGATTCAAAAGCTCGCAGAAATCAGAGAAAGCCGCCCCTCAAGGATAACAGGGACGAGCTATCCAACCTAAACAAAATTTGGACAAGATATGTCAAATACACAGTACTCCGGGAAGCCTGCGAACCATACCCACAGAGATTGTTGGGTTTTCAAGCAAGCCGGCAAGCTCAACGCCGAAACACAAGGGGCTCGACACACCAAGTGAGGACGACGACGAACCCCACAAGCAGAGCACCAGGAAACAAAATGATTTCCCTCAAGAAGTCAAAACAGTAACTTACTTCACGTGACGAACAGAACGGCGCCACCAGAGATACCGTGCCATACGGCCTATCCCAAAGGAGTCTCGCCAATGGTTGTTAAAACCAATCACCTTCGACCATCAGGATTACTCTAGAAGTATCCGGAACGCAGGCTGGACTGCCTTGGTATTAGATCCAATAATCGGTGGACTCCACTTTACAAATGTCCTGATGGACGACGGCAGTGGTCTAAACCTGTTATACCAGGACACAATCCGCAACATGGGGATAGACCACAAAAAATTCGCATAGCAAAACCTCCTTTCAAGGGGTAACGCCAGGCCCGGATGCCCGCTGTATGGGTTCTCTCCGGCTAGAAGTTATGTTCGGCTCCCCCGATAACTTTCCGTCGCGAACAGCTAACTTTCCACATCGCCCCATTCTCAAGTAGCTATCAAGCACTGCTGGGACGCCAAGCTTTCGCCCGCTTTAACGCAATACCACATTATGCATCTCTTACGCTTAAGATGCCCGGTCCACGAGGCATCATCTCATTAAAGGGAAAACATTGAGTGTTCCCCCCGTGCGGAAAACAGTGCGGCTGCCTTGACAGCCCCACAATAAAGTGGCTTCACCAGCTAAAGCATCTAAATAGGTCATCAAGACCACGGACACGGCTAGACGAGTCCGGCATAAACATACAATTGATAAAGGCTTAATAGCCGTATACCCCTGTACTAGGGGCTCCGTGCATATAAAACAAGAGACAATAAAGCTCAATTTTACCCATTTCGATTTATACTTCGTTTATTTAGCATAACTTATGTTCGGCACGATCTTTCTTTAACTAAGTTCCTCTCTTTTACAGATGAACACCGTGCTACGCCTGTCCAGGATACGGCCCAACAGAGACACAGGCGCAGACGTGCAGCAGGGGCCCGTTCCAAGGAATCTTTTCAAATTAAGACCTTGCGTAAACCTTTTTTACTATCTCTTGTTGATACACATCCCCCGGTTTCTTGATATAACCAAGGAGGAGGCTGGCGTTTTGGCATGTGGCCATGTCAGAATTTTGCGCGTACCTGGACACTAGGGGCTTATTACTAAGGGCGTTACCCGCCCGCCCTCATAAAGACCGAATACCTTAGGGAGTGTTCGGCGTCGCGAGTTTGGCCTTATATGCATCAGCTCCTAATCATGTCTTTGGTCAAATGTTGGGTTTGCCGGCTCCTATGTTTTGCTGCCTTGTTTTGCTGCCTTACGTTCCGCTCCATCGGCTAAGGCGGCACCAGGAGAACTACTCGATTGTGCCCCGGTTCGGCCAGGCGAGCACCTCAGAAGAGAAAGCCGAAAATTGACTGTCATGATATAGCGTGAGACTGGTCAACCACTCGATGACTTACCGGAATCTTTAGGATTCCTCGCATTAACGAAGGGCCGTTTCCCGGCCAGGCACATACGCGCCCTGAGTTCAGGCGAGTGCAGGCGCCACCAGGGGCTATATAAGTAGCCTCACTGTCAAACTCCTATGGCTAAGTGAAATTGATAAAGCAACATAGTCCGACTGCCTAGTTCGCTGCGCTATCACCTCCTTTGTAGGACCAAGACGTTGGATCAAGTGTGAAAATGCGCCTTCTGCGAACACCCCCGCATTATGTGCGTGGGGGCTGAAGCCGACGACTGCCATCTTTCAGATTATACATACATATATGTTAAACGGCCGCACAAGAGGTATCATAATACTTGCAGGCACAAGTATAAAAAGCTTCTACAATTTATCAAAATATTGTTTTACAATAATACATGCTATTCGAATATAGTATCCTTCGAGCACTGCGTCTCTATTAAACAAGTGCCTTGCAGAACTTCCTGAAAATAGCGCTCGGCAGGTACTCGGCTTCCATCCGAGTCTGGGGATGCAACAGCGGTGGCTTCCATTTCCGCCCAGTATGTCTTGACACGGGCAAGAGCCATCCGCGCACCCTTTATGCACGCTGACCTCTTCATCGCATTGATATGCGACGCCGCACCAAGGAACTGTTGCACCAAGTTGAAATAACTTTTCGGCTCTGGCCTCTCTGGCCACAGATGACTCACGACATACTTCATGGCGAGTCCGGACAACCTATTTATCTCGGCCCATTCGGCCAAACAATCGACTAATGATAGTGGACGCTCTGGATTGTGGAACTGCGACCAGAAGAGCTTTTCCACTTCGCGATCTTCTTGATCTGGGAAGTGCTCGGCCGCATCTGCGGCACTCGCTGCTAAATCCAGATAGGTGTCCGCCGTACTCCACATCTGGTCTAACGGAGCATGTTTAGGATCACAGAACTTCCTCCGCAGCATAAAGGGCTTTCCAGCCGCGATCTCTCCGGCCTGACGCAGCTCCTCCTTCATAGCTCTCATCACAGAGCGAGCGTCCTTGGCATCGGCAACAGCCTTCTTCAGGTCCGTCTGTTCCGCCCGATCTTCTTTTTCAAGAAGATTGCAACAGTCAGCAGCGTTCTTCAGCTTCACGGCCATCTCGGCCATTTCCTTCTTGCTTCGGCAGTGAGCAGCATGTTCGGCTTTCAGCTCTTCAATTGCCTTTCCGGCAGCCGCATCACTTTTCCTGGCTTGCTCCTTGGCTCGGGCAAGTTTCGCCCGAAGATTCTCCATGGCAGCAGCACCATATGCATCAAGCGCACACATTGTAAGATACTGGCATAAAGCTCCTCTTACCAGGCGCCGCCGACGGAATTACATACCTTGTGCCTCGTCAAGCCGCATGTTGACAAGCGCGATGTCGGCATCTACCATGTCAAGTTGCCGCTTTAGCTCGACAAATCCATTAGTCCGGCTGGCCACCGGACACTTCGCCACCTACGTATAAAGGCGGCATATTAGACCTGGGATTATGATCCTCTGTGCGCCGTCACTTTTGACAACACACAGAGTCTCAGGGGCTACTATCTACACATAGCGCATCTTATTTATGCGCAACTGTCCAAAAAGGGTACATTATTTCGCGTACCTCAAAACCTGTCAGTAAACTCCTGACGGCCTCGTGCAATCCGCTCTCCGCGGATGAAATCCTCTCAATCACCGTACCCATCAATGCACGGTGCTCCTCTGAGATAGATGCTCGCCCTAGCAGATCCTTCAGCTCCTCCGACCACACACCAGACGGCGCCGGACTCGTCCGATGGCCCTTTTCGAAGGCCGGACGCGGAGGGCTTTGGGGGGCCATATGACTACCTTCCGGCCCCGCCGGATTCGGAGAAACCCTTCGTGAAGATACCTCAGGGTCGCCCGCCTCGCAAGGCGGTACGGCAGGGGGAGGCGTTCCGCTCTCCATCATCTCCGGAAGAAGATCCCCCGAAGACGAGCTCTGCTAAGAAGGGCTAAGGTCCGAGCTACAAGGTAAATTTTTGATTACTTTTCTCAGATATAAAGCAGGGATTTCTCTTGTTTCTTAAAAAGAAAACTCCTCTCTACTTACGGCTCGGTGGAGGGCTGATCCCCTTGAGGGCATAATTCGGTCGAAGTATCCCCCAGCACAGGACCCTCTGGCGAAGATTTCTTCCCCCGCTTTAAGACCATGGTCTCCGGGTCTTCAGAGGCGGTCCTCTTCTTCCCCTAAGGAGAGGAATTTTCGATTCCTCCCTTCCGGACAACCTCCTTTGAGGAGGCTGGAACTTCCTTGTCCCCTCCCTCTCTTCCCTTTGAAGGCACAACCTCCAACATCCTAACTAGCACGGGACCCGGCGTGGTCTCGGGGAGGGGGGCCGGACACCTGATTAGCTTTGCTTTCGCTATCCACTCCTGTTTAAAGGACAACTCTTTTAGGGGCAATTTTATGATAAATATACTGATAGCGAGTCCGGGCACAAGGCTACTTACTTGAGTATCCGGACAATTGCAGCTCAGACCTGCGTCCTCCGTAGAATCCAGACACACTACTTGTGGTCCGAAGAACAATTTGTACATCTCCACGGGCGTCATGCCAAGAAAATGTTGGAGAACTCGTGGTCCCTCCGGGTTGAACTCCCACAGGCGGAGGGGGCGACGTTTGTAGGGCAGAACTCGGCGAATTAACATAACCTGCGTCACCACAACCAGACTGATGTCTCTTTCTAGGAGATCTCGGATGTGGCCCTGCAACAGGGGCACGTCCTTTGCCGGCCCCCAGTCCAGCCCCGTATTGACCCATGACGCCAGTCGTGGCGGGGGACCCGAGCGAAAGGTAGGTGGTGCCACCCACTTAGGGGCCCTGGGAGCGGTAATATAAAACCACTCTCGTTGCCATAAGGTGGACTCCTCTTGAAAAGAGTCCTCGGGCCATGGAGTACCAGCATTCTTGCTTATAAAAGTACCTCCGCACTCCGCGTGCCGTCCCTCGATGATCTTCGGCTCTACTTTGAAGGTCTTGAGCCATAGTCCAAAGTGAGGAGTGATACGGAGGAAGGCATCACACACGACGATGAATGAGGAAATATGGAGGATGGACTCCGGGGCTAAGTCGTGAAATTCCAGCCCATAGCAATACATGAGCCCCCTCACGAAGGGATCCGTCCGGAAGCCTAGCCCCCGAAGGAAGTGAGACATGAACACCACACTCTCACCGGGCTTGGGAGTGGGAATGACCTGCCCTTGAGCAGGCAGCCTATGCGAGATTTTGCCGGTCAAGAACCTGGCCTCTCTCAACTTCAGCACGTCCTCCTCCGTGATGGAGGAGGGCATCCATCAGCCTCGAAGGTCGGAACCGGACATTGTCGAAGGTCCGAAGCGCCTGAAATCTAGAGCCTTGGGTGTTGGAACTTGAGGCGAAGGGCGAACTCGTTTGAGATTGAAAGAAAGGAGTAAGGCATTGGTCTCTTTATAAGAGGTTGAATACCAAGGGCCTTCCCCGTGACCGTTTGGGACTCGCCTTTGATCGAGAAAATATACCAACGGGTACGGTTGGGTTACCCACACCCGTATTAATGAGAATCCCGGAATAAGGGGACACGATCTCTGCTTTAACAAGACGTGCCAAGGAAACCGCCTCGCTAAATGCGCTGAGGTGGGACAGTAAAACGATTCGAATAAAGAATTGGCCGTGGTGTGATGTCACGCTCCGGAATACGTCAGCAGATTAGATTTGTTTAAATATTATTCTCTCTATGGCAATATGTGGAAACTTATTTTGCAGAACCGGCCAGTACCTTTGTGTTCTAAATCTTCTATGAAGTACTTGGAGGAGGAACCCGCCTTGCAATGCCGAAGACAATCTGCGCGCCGGACTCGTCGTCATTGAAGACTGGTTCAGGGGCAACTGAGGGAGTCCTGGATTAGGGGGTGTCCGGATAGCCAGACTATACCTTCGGCCGGACTCCTGGACTATGAAGATACAAGATTGAAGACTTCGTCCCGTGTCCGGAAGGGACTTTCCTTGGCGTGGAAGGTAAGCTTGGCGATACAGATATGTAGATCTCCTACCATTGTAACCGACTCTGTGTAACCCTAGCCCTCGCTGGTGTCTTAATAAACCGGAGAGTTTTAGTCTGTAGGACGAAGAACAATCATACCATAGGCTAGCTTCTAGAGTTTAGCCTCTCTGATCTCGTGGTAGATCTACTCTTGTACTACCCATATCATCAATATTAATCAAGCAGGACGTAGGGTTTTACCTCCATCAAGAGGGCCTGAACCTGGGTAAAACATCGTGTCCCCTGCCTCCTGTTACCATCCGGCCTAGACGCACAGTTCGGGACCCCCTACCCGAGATCCGCCGGTTTTGACACCGACAAGTTGCGAAGATATCTAAGGCAATGATCATGAATATAGGCATCACATCCGTGTCAAGTAAATCGAAACGATTCTGCGTCTACTACTGTTACTCCACACATCGACCGCTATCCAGCATGCACCTAGAGTATTAAGTTCATAAGAGCGGAGTAACGCATTAAGCAAGATGACATGATGTAGAGGGATAAACTCAAGCAATATGATATAAACCCCATCTTTTTATCCTCAATGACAACAATACAATACGTGTCTTGCTGCCCCTACTGTCACTGGGAAAGGACACCGCAAGATTGAACCCAAAGCTAAGCACTTCCCCCATTGCAAGAAAGATCAATCTAGTAGGCCAAACTAAACCAATAATTCGAAGAAACTTGAAAAGATATCAAATCACGCATATAAGAATTCAGAGAAGAACTAAATAATATTCATAGATAATCTTGTTCATAAATCCACAATTCATCGGATCTCGACAAACACACCGCAAAAGAGTATTACATCGAATAGATCTCCAAGAACATCGAGGAGAACTTTGTATTGAGAATCAAAGAGAGAGAAGAAGCTATCTAGCTAATAACTATGGACCCGAAGGTCTGTGGTAAACTACTCACGCTTCACTAGAGATGCAATGGTGCTTGATGTAGAAGCCCTCCGTGATCGATGCCCCCTCCGGCAGAGCTCGGAACAGGCCCCAAGATGGGATCTCGTGGATACAGAAAGTTACGGCGGTGGAATTAGGGTTTTGGCTCCGTATCTGATCGTTTGGGGGTACGTGGGTATATATAGGAGGAAGAAGTACGTCGGTGGAGCAATAGGGGGGCTCACGAGGGTGGGGGCGCCTGGTAGGGTAGGGCGAGCCCCCTACCTCGTGGCCTCCTGTTACGTGCCTTGGCGTAGGGTCCAAGTCTCTTGAGTTGTATTCGATGAGAAAATCACGTTCCCGAAGGTTTCATTTCGTTTGGACTCCGTTTGATATTCCTTTTCTTCGAAACCCTAAAACAGGCAAAAAATAGCAATTCTAGGCTGGGCCTCCGGTTAATAGGTTAGTCCCAAATATAATATAAAAGTGGATAATAAAGCCCAATAATGTCCAAAACAGTAGATAATATAGCATGGAGCAATCAAAAATTATAGATACGTTGGAGACGTATCAAGCATCCCCAAGCTTAATTCCTGCTCATCCTCTAGTAGGTAAATGATAAAAACAGAATTTTTGATGTGGAGTGCTACTTGGCATAATTTTAATGTAATTCTTCTTAATTGTGGTATGAATATTCAGATCCGAAATATTCAAGACAAAAGTTCATATTGACATAGAAAATAATAATACTTCAAGCATACTAACAAAGCAATTATGTCTTCTCAAAATAACATGGCTAAAGAAAGTTATCCCTACAAAATCATATAGTCTGGCTATGCTCTATCTTCACCACACAAAATATTTAAATCATGCACAACCCCGATGACAAGCCAAGCAATTGTTTCATACTTTTGACATTCTCAAAAAAAATCAATTTTCACGCAATACATGAGCGTGAGCCATGGATATAGCACTATAGGTGGAATAGAGTGGTGGTTGTGGAGAAGACAAAAAGGAGAAGATAGTCTCACATCAACTAGGCGTATCAACGGGCTATGGAGATTCCCATCAATAGATATCAATGTGAGTGAGTAGGGATTGCCATGCAATGGATGCACTAGAGCCATAAGTATATGAAAGCTCAAAAAGAAACTAAGTGGGTGTGCATCCAACTTGCTTGCTCATGAAGACCTAGGGCAATTAAAGGAAGCCCATCATTGGAATATACAAGCCAAGTTCTATAATGAAAGATTCCCACTAGTATATGAGAGTGATATCATGAGAGACTCTCTACTATGAAGATCATGGTGCTACTTTGAAGCACAAGTGTGGTAAAAGGATAGTAACATTGTCCCTTCTCTCTTTTTCTCTCATTTTTTTTATTTGGGCCTTTTTTATGGCCTCTTTTCTTTCTCTTTTTTTTATTTGGGCTTCTTTGGCCTCTTTTATTTATTTTTTGTCCGGAGTCTCATCCCGACTTGTGGGGGAATCATAGTCTCCATCATCCTTTCCTCACTGGGACAATGCTCTAATAATGATGATCATCACACTTTTATTTTTCTTACAACTCAACAATTACAACTCGATACTTAGAACAAAATATGACTCTATGTGAATGCCTCCGGCGGTGTACCGGGATATGCAATGATGCATGAGTGACATGTATGAAAGAATTATGAATGGTGGCTTTGCCACAAATACGATGTCAACTACATGATCATGCTAAGCAATATGATAATGATGGAGTGTGTCATAAACGGAAGCGTGGAAAGTTGCATGGCAATATATCTTGGAATGCCTATGGAAATGCCATAATAGGTAGGTATGGTGGCTGTTTTGAGGAAGGTATATGGTAGGTGTATGATACCGGCGAAAGGTGCGCGGTATTAGAGAGGCTAGCAAAGGTGGAAGGGTGAGAGTGCGTATAATCCATGGACTCAACATTAGTCATAAAGAACACATATACTTATTGCAAAAATCTACAAGTTATCAAAGCAAAGTATTACGCGCATGCTCCTAGGGGGATAGATTGGTAGGAAAAGACCATCGCTCGTCCCCAACCGCCACTCATAAGGAAGACAATCAATAAATAAATCATGCTCCGACTTCATCACATAACGGTTCACCATACGTGCATGCTATGGGAATCACAAACTTCAACACAAGTATTTCTCAAATTCACAACTACTCAACTAGCATGACTTTAATATCACCATCTCCATATCTCAAAACAATTATCAAGTATCAAACTTATCATAGTATTCAACACACTCATAAGAAAGTTTTATTATTCATCTTACATACCAAGCATATTAGGATTTTAAGCAAATTACCATGCTATTTAATACTCTCAAAATAATCTAAGTGAAGCATGAGAGATCAATAGTTTCTATAAAACAAATCCACCACCGTGCTCTAAAAGATATAAGTGAAGCACTAGAGCAAAATTATATAACTCAAAAGATATAAGCGAAGCACATAGAGTATTCTAAAAAATTCCAAATCATGTATGGCTCTCTCAAAAGGTGTGTACAGCAAGGATGATTGTGGTAAACTAACAAGCAAAGACTCAAATAATACAAGACGCTCCAAGCAAAACACATATCATGTGGTAAATAAAAATATAGCTCCAAGTAAAGTTACCGATAGAAGTAGACGAAAGAGGGGATGCCTTCCGGGGCATCCCCAAGCTTTGGCTTTTAGGTGTCCTTAGATTATCTTGGGGGTGACATGGGCATCCCCAAGCTTAGGATCTTGCCACTCCTTGTTCCATAATCCATCAAATCTTTACCCAAAACATGAAAACTTCACAACACAAAACTTAAAGTAGAAAATCTCGTGAGCTCCGTTAGCGAAAGAAAACAAAAGACCACTTCAAGGTACTGTAATGAACTCATTCTTTATTTATATGGGTATTATACCTACTGTATTCCAACTTCTCTATAGTTTATAAACTATTTTACTAGCCATAGATTCATCAAAATAAGCAAACAACACACGAAAAACAGAATCTGTCAAAAACAGAACAGTCTGAAGTAATCTGTAGCTAGCGCAAGATCTGGAACCCCAAAAATTCTAACATAAATCTCTGGACGTGAGGAATTTATCTATTAATCATCTTCAAAAATAATTAACTAAATAGCACTCTCCAAATAAAAATGACAGCAGTTCTCGTGAGCGCTAAAGTTTCTGTTTTTACAGCAAGTTCAACAAGACTTTCCCCAAGTCTTCCCAACGGTTCTACTTGGCACAAACACTAACTAAATACAAAAAAACACAACCAAAAAAGAGGCTAGATAATTTATTTATTACCAAACAGGAGCAAAAAGCAAGGAATAAAAATAAAATTGGGTTGCCTCCCAACAAGCGCTATTGTTTAACGCCCCTAGCTAGGCATAACAATCACGAATAGATCTAGGTATTGCCATCTTTGGTAGGCAATCCATAAGTGGCTCTCATAATAGATTCATAAGGTAATTTAATTTTATTTCTATGAAATTGTTCCATGTCTTTCCTTAAAGGAAATTGGAATCTAATATTTCCTTCCTTCATATCAATAATTGCATCAATCGTTCTAAGGAAAGGTCTACCAAGAATAATAGGACATGAAGGATTGAAATCTATGTCAAGAACAATAAAATCTATGGGCACATAATTCCTATTTGCAACAATAAGAACATCATTAATTCTTCCCATAGGTTTCTTAATAGTGGAATCTGCAAGGTGCAAGTTTAGAGAGCAATCATCAAAATCACGGAAACCTAACAAATCACACAAAGTCCTTGGAATCGTGGAAACACTAGCACCCAAATCACATAAAGCATAGCATTCATGATCTTTAATTTTAATTTTAATAGTTGGTTCCCACTCATCATAAAGTTTTCTAGGGATAGAAACTTCCAATTTAAGTTTTTCTTCATAAGATTGCATCAAGGCATCAATGATATGTTTAGTAAACGCTTTATTTTGACTATAAGCGTGAGGAGAATTTAGCACGGATTGCAGCAAGGAAATAAAATCAATCAAAGAGCAATTTTCATAGTTAAATTCCTTGAAATCCATAATTGTGTGTTTAGCAACATCTAGGGTTTTAATTTCTTCAATCCCACTTTTAACAAATTTAGCATCAAGATCAAAAGATTCAGAATTCTTGGAACGCCTACTAGGTAAAGGTGGATCATATTCAGTCCCATCATTATCAAGATTCATATTGCAAAACAAAGATTTAATAGGGGACACATCAATAACTTTTAGATCTTCATCATTATTTTCATAGAAACTAGCAGAACACGCTTTTATAAAGGCATCTTTCTTAGCACGCATCCTAGCGGTTCTTTCTTTGCACTCATCAATGGAAATTTTTCTCACGGCTTTGAGAGACTCATTGATATCATGCTTAGGTGGAATAGATCTAAGTTTCAAAGAATCAACATCAAGATCAATTCTATCAACGTTCCTAGCCAAATCATCAATCTTAAGCAATTTTTCTTCAATCATAGCATTAAAATTCTTTTGCGAAGTAATAAATTCTTTAATATTAGATTCAAAATCAGAGGGCATATTATTATAATTTCCATAAGAATTGTTGTAGGAATTACCATAATTATTAGAGGGATTACTAGGATGAGGCCTAGGGTTGAAATTTCCTATATACGCGTTGTTACCAAAATTGTTCCTACCAACAAAATTCACATCCATAGATTCATTATTATTCTCAATCAAAGTAGACAAGGGCATATCATTAGGATCATAAGAAACACTCTTATTAGCAAATAATTTCATAAGTTCATCCATCTTTCCACTCAAAACATTAATTTCCTTCTATCGCATGCACCTTTTTATTAGTAGATCTTTCAGTATGCCATTGAGAATAATTAACCATAATCTTATCTAGGAGTTTAGTAGCTTCTCCTAAAGTGATTTCCATAAAAGTGCCTCCCGCGGCCGAATCTAAAAAGTTTCTAGAAGCAAATTTCAATCCAGCATAAAAGTTTTGTATAATCATCCACAAATTTAAACCATGAGTAGGGAAAATAAAAACGGCAAGGGTGAAGTGGGGGGAGAGGAAAACGAGAGGCAAATGGAAAATAATGTAATGCGGGAGATAAGGGTATGTGATGGGTACTTGGTATGTTGACTTTTGCATAGACCTCCCTGGCAACGGCGCCAGAAATCCTTCTTGCTACCTCTTTTAGCACTGCGTTGGTTTTCCCCGAAGAGGAGGGGATGATGCAGCAAAGTAGCATAAGTATTTCCCTCAGTTTTTGAGAACCAAGGTATCAATCCAGTAGGAGGCTACGTGCGAGTCCCTCGTACCTGCACAAAACAAATAAATCCTCGCAACCAATGCAAATAGGGGTTGTCAATCCCTATAGGGCCACTTACGAGAGTGAGATCTGATAGATATGATAAGATAATTTTTTTGGTATTTTTATGATAAAGATGCAAAGTAAAATAAAGGCAAAGTAAATAGCAAAGAAAATAACTAAGTAGTAGGAGACTGATATGATAAAGATAGACCCGGGGGCCATAGATTTCACTAGTGGCTTCTCTCGAGAGCATAAGTATTCTACGGTGGGTGAACAAATTACTGTTGAGCAATTGACAGAATTGAGCATAGTTATGAGAATATCTAGGTATGATCATGTATATAGGCATCACGTCCGAGACAAGTAGACCGACTCCTGCCTGCATCTACTACTATTACTCCACTCATCGACCGCTATCCAGCATGCATCTAGAGTATTAAGTAAAAACAGAGTAACTCCTTAAGCAAGATGACATGATGTAGAGGGATAGACTCATGCAATATGAAGAAAACCCCATCTTGTTATCCTCGATGGCAATAATACAATACATGCCTTGCTGCCCTTACTGTCACCGGGAAAGGACACCGCAAGATTGAACCCAAAGCTAAGCACTTCTCCCATTGCAAGAAAGATCAATCTAGTAGGCCAAACCAAACTGATAATTCGAAGAGACTTGCAAAGATAACCAATCATACATAAAAGAATTCAGAGAAGATTCAAATATTATTCATAGATAGACTTGATCATAAACCCACAATTCATCGGTCTCAACAAACACACCGCAAAAAGAAGATTACATCGAATAGATCTCCACAAGAGAGGGGGAGAACATTGAATTGAGATCCAAAAAGAGAGAAGAAGCCATCTAGCTACTAACTATGGACCCGTAGGTCTGACGTAAACTACTCACACTTCATCGGAGAGGCTATGGTCTTGATGTAGAAGCCCTCCGTGATCGATGCCCCCTCCGGCGGAGCTCGGGAACAGGCCCCAAGATGGGATCTCGTGGATACAGAAAGTTACGGCGGTGGAATTAGGGTTTTGGCTCCGTATCTGATCGTTTGGGGGTACGTGGGTATATATAGGAGGAGGAAGTACGTCGGTGGAGCAACAGGGGGCCCACGAGGGTGGGGGGCACGCCTGGTAGGGTAGGGCGCGCCCCCTACCTCGTGGCCTCCTGTTACGTGCCTTGGCGTAGGGTCCAAGTCTCGTGAGTTGTATTCTATGAGAAAATCACATTCCTGAAGGTTTTATTCCGTTTGGACTCCGTTTGATATTCCTTTTCTTTGAAACCCTAAAACAGGCAAAAAACAGCAATTCTGGGCTGGGCCTCCGGTTAATAGGTTAGTCCCAAATATAATATAAAAGTGGATAATAAAGCCCAATAATGTCCAAAATAGTAGATAATATAGCATGGAGCAATCAAAAATTATAGATACGTTGGAGACGTATCAATGATGAGCCCAGATTCCACAAAATGGCTTGAGGCCATGAAATATGAGATGGGATCCATGTATGAGAACAAAGTATGGACTTTGATTGACTTGCTCGATGATCGGTGAGTCATTGAGAATAAATGGATCTTCAAGAGGAAGACGGACGCTGATAGTAGTGTTACTATCTACAAAGCTCGAATTGTCACAAAATGTTTTCGACAAGTTCAAGGTGTTGACTACGATGAGATTTTCTCACTCGTATCGATGTTTAAAAGTCTGTCCGGATCATGTTAGCAGTTGCTGCATTTTATGACATCTGGCAAATGGATGTCAAAAGTGCATTCCTTAATGGATTTATTAAAGAAGAGTTGTATATGATGCAACCAGAAGGTTTTGTCGATCCTAAAGGTACTAACAAAGTGAGAAAGCACCAGCGATCCATCTATGGACTAGTGCAAGCATCTCAGAGTTGGAATATATGCTTTGATAAAGTGATCAAAGCATATGGTTTTATACAGACTTGCGGTGAAGCCTGTATTTACAAGAAAGTGAGTGGGAGGACTACAACATTTCTGATAAGTATATGTGAATAACATATTATTGATCGGAAATAATGTAAAATTTTCTGGAAATCATAAAGGAGTGTTTGAAAGGAGTTTTTCAAAGAAAGACCTCGGTGAAGCTACTTACATATTGAGCATCAAGATCTATAGAGATAGATCAAGACGCTTGATATATTTTCAATGAGTACATACCTTGACAAGATTTTGAAGTAGTTCAAAATGGAACAGTCAAAGAAGGAGTTCCTGCCTGTGTTGCAAGGCGTGAAGTTGAGTAAAAGCTCAAAACCCGACCACAGCAGAAAATAGAAAGAGAATGAAAAGTCATTCCCTATGCCTCAGTCATAGGTTCTATAAAGTATGCTATGCTGTGTACCAGACCTATTGTGTACCTCACCATAAGTTTGGCAAGAGGGTACAATAGTGATCCAGGAGTGGATCACTGGACAGCGTTAAAAAATTATCCTTACTGGAATAAGGAAATGTTTCTCGGTTATGGAGGTGACAAAGAGTTCGTTGTAAAGAGTTACGTCGATGCAAGCTTTGACACCGATCTGGATGACTCTAAGTCTCGATCTAGATGCATATTGAAAGTGGGAGCAATTAGCTAGAGTAGCTCCGTGCAAAGCATTGTAGACATAGAAAATTTGCAAAAATACATACGTCTCTGAATGTGGCAGACCCTTGACTAAATTTCTCTCACAAGCAAAACATGATCACTCTTTGGGTGTTAATCACATAGCGATGTGAACTAGATTATTGACTCTAGTAAACCCTTTGGGTGTTAGTCACATGGAGATGTGAACTAATCACATAAAGATGTGAACTATTGGTGTTAAATCACATGACGATGTGAACTAGATTATTGACTCTAGTACAAGTGGGAGACTGAAAGAAATATGCCCTAGAGGCAATAATAAAGTTGTTATTTCTATTTCCTTATATCATGATAAATGTTTATTATTCATGCTAGAATTATATTAACCAGAAACTTAGTACATGTGTGAATACATAGACAAACAGAGTGTCACTAGTTTGCCTCTACTTGACTAGCTCGTTGAATCAATGATGGTTATGTTTCCTAACCATAAACATGAGTTGTCAATTGATTAATGGGATCACATCATTAGAAAATGATGTGATTGACTTGACCCATCCGTTAGCTTAACACGATGATCGTTTAGTTTGTTGATATTGCTTTCTCCATAACTATACATGTTCCTATGACTATTAGATCATGCAACTCCCGAATACCGGAGGAACACTTTGTGTGCTACCAAACATCAGAACGTAACTGGGTGATTCTAAAGGTGCTCTACAGGTGTCTCCGATGGTGTTTGTTGAGTTGGCATGGATCAAGATTAGGATTTGTCACTCCGATTGTCGGAGAGGTATCTTTGGGCCCTCTCAGTAATGTACATCACTATAAGCCTTGCAAGCAATGTAGCTAATGAGTTAGTTACGGGATGTAGCATTATGAAATGAGTAAAGAGACTTACCGGTAACGAGATTGAACTAGGTATTGAGATACCGACGATCGTATCTCGGGCAAGTAACATACCGATGACAAAGGGAACAACGTATACCGTTATGCGGTTTGAACGATAAAGTTCTTCGTAGAATATGTAGGAGCCAATATGAGCATCCAGGTTCCGCTATTGGTTATTGACCGGAGACATGTCCCGGTCATGTCTGCATAGTTCTCGAACTCGTAGGGTCCGCATGCTTAACGTTTGGTGATGATTGGTATTATGAGTTTATGTGATTTGATGTACCGAAGGTTGTTCGGAGTCCTGGATGTGATCACGGACATGACGAGGAGTCTCGAAATGATCGAGCCGTAAAGATTGATATATTGGAAGGCTATATTCGGACATCGAAAAGGTTCCGAGTGATCCGGGTATTTTTCGGAGTACCGGGGGAGTTACGGGAATACGGGAGTACATATGGGCCTTAGTGGGATTTAAGGAAAAAAGAGGAGAAGCCACGAGGGCTGGCCACGCGCCCCCCATGGGCCATGTCCGAATTGGACTAGGGGAGAGGTTGCGCCTCCTCTTTCCTTCTCCTCCCCTTCTCCTTCCTTCCACCTCCTAGTAGGACTAGGAAAGGAGGAATCCTACTCCTACTAGGAGGAGGATTCCTCCCCCCTTGGCGTGCCTAGAGAGGCCGGCCGGCCTCCCCTCTCTCCTTTATATACGTGGGGAGGGGGCACCCTAGAACACACAAGTTGATCAGTTGATCTTTTAGCCGTGTGCGGTACCCCCCTCCACCATAATCCACCTCGGTCATATCGTAGCGGTGCTTAGGCGAAGCCCTGCGTTGGTAGCATCATCATCACCGTCATCACTCTGTCGTGCTGACGGAACTCTCCCTCGAAGCTCTGCTGGACCGAAGTTCGTGGGACGTCACCGGGCTGAACGTGTGCTGAACTCGGAGGTGCCGTACGTTCAGTACTTGGATCGGTCGGGTCGTGAAGACGTACGACTACATCAACCGCGTTCTCATAACGCTTCCGCTTACGGTCTACGTGTTGGGGAACGTAGCATAAATTCAAAATTTTCTACGCAACACCAAGATCAATCTATGGAGTAATCTAGCAACGAGGGAAGGAGAGTGCATCTACATACCCTTGTAGATCGCTAAGTGGAAGCGTTCAAGAGAACGGGGTTGATGGAGTCGTACTCGTCGTGATCCAAATCACCAGAGATCCTAGTGCCGAACGGACGGCACCTCCGCGTTCAACACACCTACAGCCTGGTGACGTCTCCCATGCCTTGATCCAGCAAGGAGAGAGGGAGAGGTTGAGGAAGACTCCATCCAGCAGCAGCACAACGGCGTGGTGGTGATGGAGGAGCGTGGCAATCCTGCAGGGCTTCGCCAAGCACCACAGAAGAGGAGGAGGAGAGAGGATGCAGGGCTGCACCAACGAGAGATCGAATCGCGTGTGTTATGGGCAGCCCTAGGCCTCATATATATAGGGGAAGGGGAGGGGCTGCGCCCCCTCTAGGGTTCCCACCCCTAGGGGGGGCAGCCCTAGATGGGGAGCAAGGGGGGCGGCCAAGAGGGGGAGAGAGGGAGGCGCCCCCTAGGGTGGGCCTTAGGCCCATCTAAGCCTAGGGTTTCCCCTTTTTTTCTCCTAGCTGCCCCTTGGGCCTTGTGGGAGGCGCACCAGCCCACTTAGGGGCTGGTCCCTCACCACCCTTGGCCCATGCAAACCTCCGAGGCAGGTAGCCCCACTTGGTGGACCCCCGGGACCCTCCCGGTGGTCCCGGTACATTACCGGTAAACCCCGAAACTCTTCCGGTGACCAAAACAGGACTTCCCATATATAAATCTTTACCTCCGGACCATTCCGGAACTCCTCGTGACATCCGGGATCACATCCGGGACTCCGAACAACATTCGGTAACCACATACAGACTTCCTTTACAACCCTAGCGTCATCGAACCTTAAGTGTGTAGACCCTACGGGTTCGGGAGACATGCAGACATGACCGAGACGTTCTCCGGCCAATAACCAACAGCGGGATATGGATACCCATGTTGGCTCCCACATGTTCCACGATGATCTCATCGGATGAACCACGATGTCAAGGACTTAATCAATCCCGTATACAATTCCCTTTGTCTAGCGGTATTGTACTTGCCCGAGATTCGATCGTCGGTATCCCTATACCTTGTTCAATCTCGTTACCGGCAAGTCTCTTTACTCGTTCCGTAACACATCATCCCATGATCAACTCCTTGATCACATTGTGCACATTATGATGATGTCCTACCGAGTGGGCCTAGAGATACCTCTCCGTCACACGGAGTGACAAATCCCAGTCTCGATTCGTGCCAACCCAACAGACACTTTCGGAGATACCTGTAATGTACCTTTATAGCCACCCAGTTACGTTGTGACGTTTGGCACACCCAAAGCACTCCTACGGTATCTGGGAGTTGCACAATCTCATGGTCTAAGGAAATGATACTTGACATTAGAAAAGCTTTAGCATACGAACTACATGATCTTGTGCTAGGCTTAGGGTTGGGTCTTTGTCCATCACATCATTCTCCTAATGATGTGATCCCGTTATCAACGACATCCAATGTCCATGGTCAGGAAACCGTAACCATCTATTGATCAACGAGCTAGTCAACTAGAGGCTTACTAGGGACATGGTGTTGTCTATGTATCCACACATGTATCTGAGTTTCCTATCAATACAATTCTAGCATGGATAATAAACGATTATCATGAACAAGGAAATATAATAATAACTAATTTATTATTGCCTCTAGGGCATATTTCCAACAGTCTCCCACTTGCACTAGAGTCAATAATCCAGTTCACATCGATATGTGATTAACACTCAAGGTCACATCCCCATGTGACTAACGCCCAAAGAGTTTACTAGAGTCAATAATCTAGTTCACATTTACCATGTGATTAACACTCGATGAGTTCTGGGTTTGATCATGTTTTGCTTGTGAGAGAGGTTTTAGTCAATGGGTCTGAATCTTTCAGATCCGTATGTACTTCACAAATTTCTTATGTCATTTTGTAGATGCAACTACTACGCTACATTTGGAGCTATTCCAAATAACTGTTCTACTATACGAATCCAGTTTACTACTCAGAATAATCTGGATTAGTGTCAAAGTTTGCATCGGCGTAACCCTTTACGACGAACTCTTTTACCACCTCCATAATCGAGAAAATTCCTTATTCCACTAGTTACTAAGGATAACTTTGACCGCTGTCTTGTGATCCATTCTTAGATCACTCTTGTACCCCTTGACTGACTCATGGCAAGGCACATTTTAGGTGCGGTACACAGCATAGCATACTGTAGAGCCTATGTCTTAAGCATAGGGGACGACCTTCGTCCTTTCTCTCTATTCTGCCGTGGTCGAGCTTTAAGTCTTAACTTCATACCTTACAACTCAGGCAAGAACTCCTTCTTTGACTGATCCATCTTGAACACCTTCAAGATCATGTCAAGGTATGTGCTCATTTGAAAGTACCATTAAGCGTTTTGATCTATCCTTATAGATCTTGATGCTCAATGTTCAAGTAGCTTAATCCAGGCTTTCCATTGAAAAACACTTTCCAAATAACCCTATATGCTTCCCAGAAATTCTACGTCATTTCTGATCAACAATATGTCAACAACATATATTCATCAGAAATTCTATAGTGCTCCCACTCACCCTTTTGGAAATACAAGTTTCTCATAAACTTTGTGTACACCCAAAATCTTTGATCATCATCAAAGCATACATTCCAACTCCGAGATGCTTACTCCAGTCCTTAGAAGGATTACTGGAGCTTTGCACACTTATTAGCATCTTTCAGGATTGACAAAACCTTCCGGTTTGTATCACATACAACCTTTCCTCAAAAACGTCGAGGAAACAATGTTTTGACATCCTATCTGCAAGATTTTCATAAATAATGCAGTCAGCGCTAATATAATTCCAACAGACTCTTAGCATCGCTACGAGTGAGAAAGTCTCATCGTAGTCAACTCCTTGAACTTGTCGGAAAACATCTTAACGACAAGTCGAGCTTTCTTAATGGTGACATTTACCATCATTGTTCGTCTTCCTTTTAAATCCATCTGTACTCAACAGCCTCACGACCATCAAGTAGTTCTTCCAAAGTCTACACTTTGTTTTCTTACATGGATCCTCTCTCGGATTTTATGGCCTCGAGCCATTTATCGGAATCCAGGCCCACCATCGCTTCTCCATAGCTCGTAGGTTCATTGTTGTCTAGCAACATGACTTCCAAGACAGGGTTACGTACCACTTTGAAGTAGTATGCATCCTTGTCCTCCCACGAGGTTTGGTAGTGACTTGATCTGAAGTTTCATGATCACTATCATAAGCTTCCACTTCAATTGGTGTAGGTGCCACAGGAACAACTCCCTGTGCCCTGTCACACACTAGTTGAAGAGACGGTTCAATAACCTCATCAAGTCTCCACCATCCTCCCACTCAATTCTTTCGAGAGAAACTTTTCCTCGAGAAAGGACCCGATTCTAGAAACAATCCCTTATTGCTTTCGAATCTGAGACAGGAGGTATATCCAACTGTTTTGGGTGTCCTATGAAGATGCATTTATCCGCTTTGGGTTCGAGCTTATCAGCCTGAAACCTTTTTTTTCACATAAGCATCGCAGCCCTAAACTTTTAAGAAATGACAGCTTAGGTTTCTCTAAACCATAGTTCATATGGTGTCATCTCATCGGAATTACATGGTGCCCTATTTAAAGTGAATGTGGTTGTCTCTAATGCTTAACCCATAAACTATTGTGGTAATTTGATAAGAGACATCATGGTATGCATCATATCCAATAGGGTGCAGTTATGATGTTTGAACACACCATCACACTATGGTGTTCCAGGCTGTATTAGTTGTGAAACAATTTCCACAATGTCTTAATTCTGTGCCAAACTCGTAATTCAGATATTCATCTCTATGATCATATCATAGATCTTTTATCCTCTTGTCACGACGATCTTTCAACTTCACCCTGAAATTACTTGAACCTTTCAATAATTCAGACTCGTGATTCATCAAGTAAATATACTCAACATCTACTCAAGTCATCTGTGAAGTAAGAACATAACGATATCCACTACATGCCTCAGCACTCATTGAACTGCACACATCGAAATGTATTACTTCCAACAAGTTGCTTTCTAGTTCCATTTTACTGAAACCGAGGCTTTCAGTCATCTTGCCTATGTGGTATGATTTGCATGTCTCAAGTGATTCAAAAACAAGTGAGTTCAAACGGTCCATCTGCATGGAGTTTCTTCATGCATATACACCAATAGACATGGTTCGCATGTCTCAAACTTTTCAAAAACGAGTGAGCCCAAAGATCCATCAACATGGAGCTTCTTCATGCGTTTTATACCGATATGACTTAAGTGGCAGTGCCACAAGTAGGTGGTACTATCATTACTATCTTTTGGCATGAACATGTGTATCACTACGATCGAGATTCAATAAACCATTCATTTTAGGTGTAAGACCATTGAAGGTGTTATTCAAATAAACAGAGTAACCATTATTCTCCTTAAATGAATAACCGTATTGCGATAGACATAATCCAATAATGTCTATGCTCAACGCAAACACCAATCTCGATGGTAGAGGGAGCGTGCGATGCTTGATCATATCAACATTAGAAATACTTCCAACACATATCGTCAGCTCACCTTTTAGCTAGTCTCCGTTAATTCTGTAGCTTTTATTTCGTGTTACTAACACTTAGCAACTGAACCAGTATCTAATACCCTGGTGCTACTAGGAGTACTAATAAAGTACACATCAACACAATGTATATCCAATATACTTCTATCGACCTTGCCAGCCTTCTCATCTACCAAGTATCTTGGGTAATTCTGCTCTAGTGGCTGTTCCCCTTATTACAGAAGCACTTAGTCTCGGGTTTGGGTTCACCCTTGGGTTTCTTCACTAGAGCAACAGCTGAATTGCCGTTTCATGAAGTATCCCTTTGTTCCCTTGCCCTTCTTGAAACTAGTGGTTTCACCAACCATCAACAATTGATGCTCCTTCTTGATTTCTACTTTCGCGGTGTCAAACATCGCAAACATCTCAAGGATCATCATATATGTCCCTGATATATCATAGTTCATCACGAAGCTCTAGCAGCTTGGTGGTAATGACTTCGGAGAAACATCACTATCTCATCTGGAAGATCAACTCCCACTCGATTCAAGCGATTGTTGTACTCAGACAATCTGAGCACAAGCTCAACAATTGAGCTTTTCTCCCTTAGTTTGCAGGCTAAGAAAATCGTCGGAGGTCTTATACCTCTTGACATGGGCACGACCCTGAAATCCCAATTTCAGCCCTCGAAACATCTCATATGTCTCGCGACATTTCAAAAACCGTCTTCGGTGCCTCAATTCTAAACCGTTTAACCGAACTATCACGTAGTTATCAAAACGTGTATGTCAGCTGTTCGCAACATCCACAGACGACGTTCGAGGTTCAGCACACTGAGCGGTGCATTAAGGACATAAGCCTTCTATGAAGCAATGAGGACAATCCTCAGTTTACGGACCTAGTCCGCATAATTGCTACTATCAACTTTCAACTAAATTTTCTCTAGGAACATATCTAAACAGTAGAACTAAAGCGCGAGCTACGACATAATTTGCGAAGACCTTTTGACTATGTTCAGGATAATTAAGTTCATCTTATGAACTCCCACTCAGATAGACATCCCTCTAGTCATCTAAGTGATTACATGATCCGAGTCAACTAGGCCGTGTCCGATCATCACGTGAGACGGACTAGCCAACGTCGGTGAACATCTTCATGTTGATCGTATCTACCACACGACTCATGCTCGACCTTTCGGTCTTCTGTGTTCCGAGGCCATGTCTGTACATGCTAGGCTCGTCAAGTCAACCTAAGTGTTTGCATGTGTTCCGAGGCCATGTCTGTACATGCTAGGCTCGTCAACACCCGTTGTATTCGAACGTAAGAATCTATACACCCGATCATCACGTGGTGCTTCGAAACTACGAACTGTCGCAACGGTGCACAGTTAGGGGGAACACTTTCTTGAAATTTTAATGAGAGATCATCTTATTTACTACCGTCGTTCTAAGCAAATAAGATGTATAAACATGATAAACATCACATGCAATCAAATAATAGTGACATGATATGGCCAATATCATATAGCTCCTTTGATCTCCATCTTGGGGCTCCATGATCATCATCGTCACCGGCATGACACCATGATCTCCATCATCATGATCTCCATCATCGTGTCTCCATGAAGTTGTCACGTCATCTATTACTTCTACTACTACAGCTAACGGTTAGCAATAAAGTAAAGTAATTACATGACGTTTATGTTGACACGCAGGTCATAAATAAATTAAGACAACTCCTATGGCTCCTGCCGGTTGTCATACTCATCGACATGCAAGTCGTGATTCCTATTACAAGAACATGATCAATCTCATACATCACATATATCATTCATCACATCCTTTTGGCCATATCACATCACATAGCATACCCTGCAAAAACAAGTTAGATGTCCTCTAATTGTTGTTTGCATGTTTTACGTGGCTGCTATGGGTTTCTAGCAAGAACGTTTCTTACCTACGCAAAACCACAACGTGATATGCCAATTGCTATTTACCCTTCATAAGGACCCTTTTCATCGAATCCGATCTGACTAAAGTGGGAGAGACAGACACCCGCTAGCCACCTTATGCAACTAGTGCATGTCAGTCGGTGGAACCTGTCTCACGTAAGAGTACGTGTAAGGTCGGTCCGGGCCGCTTCATCCCACGATGCCGCCAAATCAAGATAAGACTAGTAACGGCAAGCATATTGAACAAAATCAACGCCCACAACTACTTTGTGTTCTACTCGTGCATAGAAACTACGCATAGACCTAGCTCATGATGCCACTGTTGGGGAACGTAGCATAAATTCAAAATTTTCTACGCAGCACCAAGATCAATCTATGGAGTAATCTAGCAACGAGGGAAGGAGAGTGCATCTACATAACCTTGTAGATCGCTAAGCGGAAGCGTTCAAGAGAACGGGGTTGATGGAGTCGTACTCGTCGTGATCGAAATCACCGGAGATCCTAGTGCCGAACGGACGGCACCTCCGCGTTCAACACACGTACAGCCCGGTGACGTCTCCCATGCCTTGATCCAGCAAGGAGAGAGGGAGAGGTTGAGGAAGACTCCATCCAGCAGCAGCACAA
>NC_053025.1:581221682-581256842 GCF_003073215.2 Triticum urartu
GCGGTCTCCGGCGAGGAAGAGTAGAACACGGGATACAGACCGGCCAGTTGGCACACCATGCCCTGCCGCCTCCCATGCCCTACTCATCCTCGGAGGAGCCCCCGACCTCGGCGGTGCCGGACGTTGGACGGCGGCAAGTAGGACGCATGGCTGACGGTGCTCCCGTCGTCGGCCGCCAGCGTGGCCACCGCTTGTGCAGTCGCGTCCGCGTCCGGCTACGCCACTATTGCGTTGCGAGAGGCGACTTGAGCGAGGGCGGCGACCTCAAGCTTCATCCTCGAAGACAAGCTCTCCCGCTGAGCGTTCGCACTTGCGGTCATGGCAGATGTGGTGCCAGGTAGGAGGACGATGCGCTATGGTGTGCAGGTTAGCTGGGCTTTGCCTCTTTAAGTAGTGCATTCCGGTGAGGCCAAGCGTCCGGGTGCGTCATTAAGTTGCCGGAGTTGGTTCCTCGGGCACCGAGCCTCTTAACGACAACATACGAACGGACGACATGAATGCGGGCGGCTGGCGCCGGCTGGGAACGCACCGCGCGACGGCGCGAGGGACGAGGGTTTTGGTGTGCCAGGGTAGTCAGGTGCGGTCGTGGCAACGTTGGAGATGCCCTTTGCTCACATGCGATCCCTGCATGTCATTGAAAAAGCAAGATGACCCGGCATGGTCTCAGGTCTAGAGGATGAAGTTGGCTGCGCTACACCACTCCGCGGACGCGTCGCGGTGCCCCGTGCATCCTCGACGAGCCGGGTGTTGGGGTGTGTTTGGATTGTGGCCAAAGTGCACCTTACCAAAATTTTGGTCATGACCCAAAGATTGGTCTTTGTTTGGATGGTTGCCATTTTTTGGCATGCCAATGAACTCTAGCCAACTCTAGTTCATTTTTTTTGCCAATGTTGGCCAAATCATGGGCAACCAATACCTCAACCAAAATTTTGGTCATGACCCAAAGATTGGTCTTTGTTTGGATGGTTGCCATTTCTTTGGCATGCCAATGAACTCTAGCCAGCTCTAGTTCATTTTTCTTGCCAATGTCGGCCAAATCATGGGCAACCAATACCTCAACCAAAATTTTGGCTACCCAATGCTTTGATGGGGCAACCTTGGGCACAAACCAAACATACCGTTCATCGTGCCACAGCACTAACGCCACCCTCGGCACACTGAAACTGACCGTGTCTAGCTACGATATGAGCGTGTCGCTCACCGCGGTCGTCGTTTCCAGAGGCAGTGCTGGAGCTGCGCCCCATTGTTGGCCCCAACGACCCACATGAACGGTTGTCGGTGGCGAGGAGGTCGTGGGCCAGCTCCTCCATTGGACTAGTCTGCCCCACATGTCGGTTTCCCTGTTTTCTCGGCCATATTCGAGCGTCAGTGCTCCGCGTTGCGCATTAGGCCTTTCACTATGTAGGCCAAGCGAGACAACTTATTGTTTATTTGAGCCATTCAAGTATAATCATGTGGCATTTTCTTATTTCTCATTCCTCTCCAACCCTCTTCTCCATCGATCATGTCGCCCTCCAGTCGAGTCCATCCTCCCGCATGCCTCATTTGAACATTTCGTCGAGTATCATTCGCATGTACCCACCCTAGTCCTCTTTCAATAGATCTCCGGACCCCGAGATGAAATCGAGAGGGAACGAGTGGGGGCACATGATACCTAAGGCGGATTCAAAATTTTGAACCGGTGATCATAGCATCCGCAAATCATATATAAAGGGTATTCAATGTTCGTTTCGTTTTTGAACGTACAATATACTCCCTCCTATCCTTTCTAGTTTACATATAAGTTTTATGTGTAGTCAAAGTATCTCTACTTTGTTCAAAAAGGTATCAACATTCAACAATGCCCAATCAATATTGTTAGATTCGTACATACTCCTAGATTTGTACTCGAGATGGTTTCCAATTTGACTATTGACAAGATTAATAGTACATGAGATGTATAATGTGAAAATTATATCATTGGAAACTCCTTTCACATACGAATTTGATTGTATGCTTTGTGTAAGTTGCATGTCATATATTATTACTCTAACATTTGGTCAAAGTTAGCCTCAAAAAATGCATTAGACCCTATATGCTTTGTGTAAGTTGCATGTCATATATTATTACTCTAACATTTGTGTAAGTTGCATGTCATATATTATTACTCTAACATTTGGTCAAAGTAGTATAGTGGAAGTGGATCCTCTGACGCAGGTATCCCTGCCTTATCCTCCCTTTCGGTCGCTTACTGGCAGACCCCATGCTTGCTAGGCCCCACATGTCAGTTACTCAATGGGTTCAGCCACGTCAGAGGATCCTCATCCGTAGTATACTCCCTCTGTTTTTATTTACTCCGCATAAAACGGAGGGAGTGGTGGTATAATAAATGACGCGGGCGGGGGAGGGGGAGGGGCGTCGGTTTGCTCTCAACTGCGGTCCCACAAGCGAGTGAAAACGCAAGATGAAGCACGTTCCATTCGGTGAGCGATGTGGAGGGTCCAGCATTCCGGGCTGCAACGCAAACACGACAAGAGCAATGTATAGTCAAAACCGATTTACCGGTCGTCACCGGAACCACTATTCACACCAGAACCTTCGCTGCTCGGCCTACGCCAGCCACTGCCCTAAAACCACACCAAACCTCCAGCCCATTCCCCCATCTTTCGATCCCCTAGCCCGCATCAAGCATCCCCTAGTTCGCCGGAAAGCCATGATGCGCCGCAAGATCACTTACTACAAGATGCTGACACCGGAGCGCCGCACAAAAATCGCGGCGGCGGTCGGCGCCACAGACCTCCGTTCCCAAGATCGCTTTGCAGCGGGCCAATCCTCGAGTTCTCTGGAGCCAAGCTACGAGGAGGAGGAAGCCGATCCAATGTTCATGGCGGAGGTCGCGGCGCATAAGGCCTTCGATGGGTATGAGACGATGGACGTCGACTTCGTGCCGGCGTCCAAGTCCCCCATGGTGCAGGCGGACCAGTGGTTCAACATGGCGATACTAAAGGAGGACCGGGAGGCAGAGGCTCAACTCGACGCGGAGCACGCGCATGCCGCTGCCATCGAGGCTCTCCTGCAGGCGGAACCGGATGTCGTGGATGTGAACCGGGTGGCGGAGGCTCAACTTGAGGCGGAGCGCGCGGATGCCGCTGCCATCGAGGCCCTCCTGCAGGCGGAACCGGACGTCGTGGACTTGAACCGGGTTGTGCTCTCGTCCTTGCAGAGCGCTCGCATGCTCTGCTTGAATGAGTAGCTAGAGGCCGAGGATAGCCACGGTGCAGAGACACACGTCGACAGCGATGGCTGGTTCGCGCCAGCAGCCAAAGACAACGAGGCCGTCTCTTTCCGCGGGCAGTGATAGTTTTTCTTTATGTTGTTTTTATGGATATTTTGCTGTGTAAAAACATATATTTGTTATGCAAGTCGCCTGACTTGGGTCAGTCTACCATTTTAGGCGGTTGGATGAATATCCTACGTCTCCTAACCCTGCTTTCCTTCTTCCTTACCTCTTCTTCTTCCCCAACAGACCACCGCACGGGCCGTACGGATACTCCCCAATATGCTGTTGGATAAACATACTCTATGAATGAAAATTATGTGTCAGTGATAGGATGGCTGAGTTTGGTTTGTTCACATGCGACAGCACGTGTCAATGATGGTGTGTTCCCTTGGTTGGGTTTGCGGCGTGCAGGAGTGACTATGTGAGGGTGCGGTGCGACCGTGTCGTGCAGGAGCGACCGTCTGAGGGTGCGGTGCGACCGCGACAGCCGTGCGCAAGTGTACCTCCTTCTCATTTTGAAAACTTTAGGCAAGCTTGGCAAAAATGTGTGGTGAAGTTTGGCAATGCAAGGCCTAGACCCAAACAGGATAAGTACGTACGTACTAGGAGTACTGTTGTTAAAAAAGAAAGGCGGGGTTTTCCTTCGCGGGATTTAATCGATACAAATCCTCGTTTCATGTGTCAATTAATGCGTATTTTTTTCTCCAAAGACCAAAGAGCTAACCATCTCACTCCTCATCGCTTGATTAATGTAGCACCATGCAAACCAACCTTCTCACTTCCACATGCATGCATGTCGTCTCTCTCTCCCCTGTCCATCTCTCTCCACGGATGCGCCTCTCGCTCTCTCTCCTGTTTCTGCATGCAAGCAACTCTCTCTGCCTTGGGAAGATGCGAAGCACATGGGAAAGAGAGATGGGATTACTGCAGGCACACATGCGGTGGAAAGGGATGGAGGGCCCGGTTGGAAAGAGCAGCGAAAAAATGCCAATGAGCAGAGCATTGCGGGGAAAATGAAATTTTCTTAGACGCAGACAAAAAAGGACCGGAGGGAGTACTACTAGGAGTACTAGTGCGGTGAGATGGTTTCTCGAAGAAGACGATGGAGAAGTGGAGTCAGCGAAGAGTGAAATGATGGTTGCTTCGTCCGTGCTTTTGTGATTTGACGCCTCACTGCTTTGTGATTTGTGATAGAAGGGACAGGGGAGTAGACTCTGTGCTCTATACTGTACTACATGCGTCCAAGCATGGGAGAAAGAGGAGAGATGTTGCATTTTTCTATTCCTTCAATCAATCAATCAGGGAGCTTCGGTTCCATCTTTTTGGCTTTGGCAACACCGTCCACAATGGTTCCCACGATGCCAAAAGCTATTGTCAAATTTGGCTACACATTGTGGATGCCCTTAACCGTACCACTTGGTTTTGCTCCTGTGTGCTATCTATACAAATCTCAATTATAGTGATCTAAAAAATTATAGAATCAAGATTAGTAAAAAGGAGGTGATTTTGCCACGCGGATGGCGGGGGAGGTTTCTTATTTGAGCAATGCTACATCCATGTAATGGTTTACGTAAAGTTACGAACTGATGTGATGTGGGACTATTTGATTTGATTAAAGGAGAGGATTAGGCCCACCCCACCTGAAAATCAGGGGGGCATATATAGATTAGATGGAAAGTATACGTAGCAGCTACGTAGCCCTTTGTAAGTCTAGGATTAGGCTTCTTATTTTCGGAGGACGTTGTCCTCGCGGTTTTCTCACATGCGGTCCCACGTGTCAGTGCTTTACTAAGCCGATCCGCGTCCCACATGAGGCAGAACAACGACAGAAGCAACACATGGTTAAGTTGAAGAAGATGAGGGAGAAGCAGATTCAACAACGAGTGAACTGATGGTTGCTTCGTCCCTCCAACTTAACTGCGAGAAAGGTGCAGCTTTGTGATTTGACGCCTCATTGCTCATTACTACGCCGGCGCCATGACTGGGGTGCTTCACCCCGGCTGCTCTGCACTGTATTCCGGTATGGCACGTGGACCCGGTAGCTTGATGTCCCACATGTCGGTGAAAGGGACTAGAAGATTTATGAAAGCGAGCGCTCCACTCTTACGACGGAGGAGTAGACGACACGACGACCCAGTGAACTGTCACTTGTACTGTATTGTACTATAGTTTTGCTATTTCACACGATCCATCGATACAAACCCGATTAAACAGGAAAGGGTGGGATTTTTCCCGCGCGGTAGATGATACTGGCCATACATTTAAAAGGAAATTTTAATGTATGCAAACAGAATAATTATAAGCAATAATATGATAACTAGTAAAACTAAAAACACATATGATTTATTGTGTTAGAGTGTAGTAGTAGTGTTGTATTGCATAATTGTTAGATGTAACATGCGAGAACATGTAGAGATGTAGTTTTGGAGGGCCTATAGAGAGAAAAGCGTAATACAGTCACCGAACTTCAGAATAAGCTGATTACAGTCACTATATACGTTTTGCGGTGATTATACGGTCACTTGCTCACAGTTCAGCATCGGATTGCACTCTGTTGACCGGCCAAATAGTCTGCGTGGCGCCATGTTGAGTAGTTAAATCGACCATGTTCCTTGTGGGTCCCACTCGTCAGTTTGCATAGGCAAAAGGCCAGATAAACACAAATTTACGCAGGCGCGACAAGGCTCCAACCCGTGCGCGGGAATCACCTGGTTGTGTATGTGTCTGTTAGGGCCTGATGTGTGCGCATGCACGTGTAGGTTGAGCACTTGAGCGTGAGAGTGTGTGTTGGTCATGTGGTGTACTGGTGTGTGCATGCATGCGTGCGTGCGTGCGTGCGTGTGAGTGTTGCGTGCGTGCGTGGCTGCGTGTGTACGTGTGAGTGTTGCGTGCATGCGTGTGTGCATGTGTTGCATGGATGCAGTTCGTGTGTATGCGTGCGTGTGTGTATAATCACCACACCGGCTCCAGTGTGTTAAAACAGACAGCTCAGCATACCAATACAAGGCCACCTTGTCCGCTGTGCCTGCGGTCATGACTTCGAACCACCGTCCAAATATTTTTTTGTCGTTTGTTTTCATTCTTACTAGCAAGATGCCCGTGCATTGCACGTAACATCAAGATGCATTTGTATGACTTGTTTATCTTGTGAGAGAAAAGGATGAATGAGGGAAGGCCTTATTTGCAATGTGGAGAGGTGTGTGGGTACCTTTTTGCAAAATTGCCATAGTTTCTTTCCTATCCGTCAGATATAAATCGGACGGCCTATATTGCAGGATGGCAGGCACACAATCATCACCAACTCTGTTTTTTATAGGAGTGTATTTTATGTATTTTATAAGAGTGTAGTTGTAGAGTAGATACAAGTCGACAGGTGGGCACGATGGTAGTGAGATAATGTGATGCAACACTAGAGGTGCCACGTGGAGCGTTTAACTGGTCAACTAGTTATGTCATGAGCAAATACAGAGTTGTACGGTGAGCCCGTGACTGTATAATAACCACTAAACGTAAATGGTGACCGTAATGAGTGGATTCTGAAGTCCAATGTACGTATCGTGCTTTCGCTTCAAATACAATGATCGTCATTGCATATATCGTGAGAGAAAGATGAAACATGCGTGAATTTTCTAGGGGCTTTCTTTTAGAGGACCTGGAGATAGTTTTGTGTTCATATGTGAAAGGGGCGTGCAGGGGGGGTATGCGATGGAGAGAGAGATGCTCTTCGTTTCTCTTTATTATGACTAACTTTGTATATAGTATAAAAATATACAAATTCACAGTGCGGAATAAATATCATTGTGGGCACCATGCAATGCAAATTAGCGTTCGTAATCCTCCATATAACTTTGTAATGTTGTATGTATGTAGAAACTCTAAAATAATTTTTTGGCCACACTTTATTCAAAAGGAATGTTGTATGCGAAATAAACGTGAAGAGAGGGATTTTTAGATCAATGGGGTACGTGATGTAACATGTGTGAATGTGTAGTTGATGCATTTGGCGGGGCCTAGAGAGGTATGTGTGTGTATTACGTATTTGAGAGAGGCATGGATAGAGGGGCCGACGAGGGGGGGGGGCGTGGGAGAGATAGCACGAGAAATGAGAGTGGTCTAGAGAGAGAGACGAATATGACGTCACAAGAGATTCCATTCCCTTGAGTGTGTATATGCAAGGGGGGAGGGAATAGAGGCACCAGGAGAAATTTTCTGTGTGTGTGGTGTTTGTGTTGGTATGTGTGGGTGTGAGAAGATAATGAGACGTGGGGGCAGAGGGTGTGTCACCGCGTGAGGTCCGGTGGGTCGAGGTGAGGCCCTTCGTTCGGTTCCGTCCTGCGCCACATTGGTCGGCCCGTGACGCATTTAGGAAGACCCATGGATGACTAGTCGTACAAGACAAAGATAGCAGAATTGTGAAGGACTCTGTGTCCACTGACAAAGCCGGCTAGGATTTGTAACCCTAGGTTCTCGGACTAAGGTAACCCCTTTATCTCTGATATTACTATTCATCCAACCTAACTTTAAGGGGCATCCTACAGAATGCTCTGCTAGAATCATACTCGTCGATTAGGAAGAGAGGTGTGAGACAATGCGTGAGAGACAGCGTAAAGATAATGTGCGTACATGAGACACGTAGGCAGGTCCATGTATATAGAAAGGGTCGATGAGGATTGTGCGTGTGTATGTTTGCGAGAGGAAGAGTGCTTGTGATAAAGGTTAGTGAAAACAGTTGTAAATGGTTACGAGAGGGAGGGAGGGTTATATCTAGAGCATGTGTGCGAGAAAGACACCTCGGGAGAGAGTGTGTGAGCATGTGTGAGAGACCACCGATGGAGAGTGAAACTACACGTAAAAGACTGCTCTACACATTGATTAAAGATATAAATTGTATCCAAATATTAGGATGGGATCATGATATTTGCAATTCGCGTAAGGAGCGGTCATTGATCCATCAGACATCTAGATTCTATCGAATTTGAGCATGTCTATGTTATTATTCGACACAATTGATCCACATAGTTAGTATTTTGAACTCCAGACAATGCATCGCTTTAGCAATCGAATATAAACGTGAGTATAGTTCATGTTGTGTGTGTAAAGCACATTATACATACGAAAGTTACACAATGGACATTATAAATAGCTACCTATGAACTAGCATACATTTGAATTCAACTTAAGGTGGTTTAAAAAATCGAATTCAACATGATGTCCATTCAATTATTTGAATTTGATATCATGGCATTTGTAAACCATACCTAAATTATGGGGGCACCAATCTTTGCTCTGATTTTGTACATAATAGCATATGTAGTCGTGTACAAAATAGATTCAAATTTAGCTCCTCCATTCCAAAATAATCGTAGTTATAGGATTTTCAAGTGTCAAAATTTCAAAAAGAAGCGGATAATTTAATGAGGTTTTCAAACATACAAGGTCGAATATAACATTGCCTATTTAGCTCAATCCTAATAGTTAAAGAGTACTCTAAACGTGAATGCTTGTGTTTCAAAATTTCGAACGAAGGGCCAAAAGAGCCTCTACTCGCCCGAAACCGCGTGAGACCAATGTTTTGTAGTACAAGGAAATTACTTTTCGAATAACTCTGACACGTGAAACCTACCGGCCCGACGTCCAAAGGTCTAAACCGGGGTAGGTTTGTAGCTTCATCTAGATGCCATGCAACCGCATCCGAAAAACATTCATACACAACGGCCACCTAAGCACACATGCGCACGGCCGAAATCGCTCCCTCCCACTATTTGGGACACCTGGGATTACCATCCTACCCCCGACCCATAGTAGGTCCGAAATTTAAGAGGGGGGAAAAGTTTGTACTTTCCCCAAATTTCAAACAAGCGCGTCCCATCTTCTGTTCAAAAAGGCCAAAAACAAGCGCGTCGCACACCAAAACATGGTTCCCCCCACCCGTTCGATTCCCCATTCGTACTCCGTGGGCGCCAAAACTACCTATCCACCAGCCGCGAAACCCCGGCGTCCTCCGCCCGCCACCCCATCCCACCCATCAACCGCCGCCCTAGTCCATCACGCCAGAGCCGATACCCCGACGTCGTCGTCCACCGCAACACCCTCCACGGCTAGTAGTTGAAGCCGAGGCTGAGCCGTCCGTACCCGAGCCAGTTCAACCACGCCGTCCTGCGCCTCACCGCTGCCACTCCAACTTCGCCACCCTCCACTGCACCGGAGCTGTTCCTTCTACGCCGTCCTTCGCCGCCTCGGATCTGCTTCCCCTCCGCCGACATACGGCCACGGCAACACAGTCAACAATTTGTCCATGGGTTCGTCCAAGCCTGCACCCTCCAGAACATTGGTTTCCCCGGTAAAAAGAAGAAGATCGGCGCGACATGTGGAGGTGACCACACCGGCAACCGAAAAAGGTACTCCTCTTTCCTTATTCATGCAAATCTTACGTCTCTGCTTGCACAGTATTCATCCCACAGAAGACACTAGTTGACCGCTTCTTCTTGATACTAGATGTTCCTAGTAACTCACGATGCACAAGGTTTCTCCTCATATACTATTTCACCTTAGCTAGAGGTCTGTCGCCCCCTGAATTTCAATTTCTGGCCAGTTGATTCCCAATTAACGGAAGCATTCCCCGGTGTAACAGGTGCTAGTACGCCTATTATGCTGGGGAAGCAGCGCCTTGGTGTTTATCTTAGGGGCATGTGCGGCCTAGAGCTACTGGCGCCCGATTTGGAGGTCGACCGGGATTAAAGGGATGGCCTGGGGGCGCTGCCAAGCACGGCGGTGGTGTGAGGTCGATGGGAGGGTGGGGCGGCGGAGGCAGGGGTCTGGGCCGGTGGTCGCTGGCGGTTCGAGAAAATCGTCAACAGTGACTGGCGGGAGGTAGACGAAGGCCATGATACGTCTCCAACGTATCTATAATTTTTGATTGCTCCATGCTATATTATCTACTGTTTTGGACTATATTGGGCTTTATTTTCCACTTTTATATTATTTTTGGGACTAACCTATTAACCGGAGGCCCAGCCCAGAATTGTTGTTTTTTTGCCTATTTCAGTGTTTCGGAGAAACAGAATATCAAACGGAGTCCAAACGGAATGAAATCCTCGGAAACATGATTTTCTCATCAGATAAGATCCAGGAGACTTGGACCCTCCGTCAAGAAAGCCACGAGGTGGTCACGAGGGTGGAGGGCGCACCCCTCCCTCGTGGGCCCCTCTAAGCTCCACAATCGTACTCCTTCCTCCTATATATACCTACGTACCCCCAAACGATCGGGGACGGAGCCAAAAACCTAATTCCTGTTGGAAATATGCCCTAGAGGCAATAATAAAAGCATTATTATTATATTTCTTTGTTCATGATAATTGTCTTTATTCATGCTATAACTGTATTATCCGGAAATCGTAATACACGTGTGAATACATAGACCATAATATGTCCCTAGTAAGCCTCTAGTTGACTAGCTCGTTGATCAACAGATAGTCATGATTTCCTGGCTATGGACATTGGATGTCATTGATAACGGGATCACATCATTAGGAGAATCATGTGATGGACAAGACCCAATCCTAAGCATAGTACAAAGATCGTGTAGTTCGTTGCTAGAGCTTTTCCAATGTCAAGTATCTTTTCCTTTGACCATGAGATCGTGTAACTCCCGGATACCGTAGGAGTGCTTTGGGTGTATCAAACGTCACAACGTAACTGGGTGACTATAAAGGTGCATTACAGGTATCTCCAAAAGTGTCTGTTGGGTTGACACGGATCGAGACTGGGATTTGTCACTCTGGATAACAGAGAGGTATCACTGGGCCCACTCGGTAATGCATCATCATTATGAGCTCAAGGTGACCAAGTGGTTGATCACGGGATCATGCATTACGGTACGAGTAAAGTGACTTGCCGGTAAAGAGATTGAACAAGGTATTGGGATACCGACGATCGAGTCTCGGGCAAGTAACATACCGATTGACAAAGGGAATTGTATACGGGGTTGATTAATCCTCGACATCGTGGTTCATCCGATGAGATCATCGTGGAGCATGTGGGAGCCATCATGGGTATCCAGATCCCGTTGTTGGTTATTGACCGGAGAGTCGTCTCGGTCATGTCTGCTTGTCTCCCGAACCCGTAGGGTCTACACACTTAAGGTTCGGTGACGCTAGGGTTGTGAAGATATGTATATGCAGTAACCCGAATGTTGTTCGGAGTCCCGGATGAGATCCCGGACGTCACGAGGAGTTCCAGAATGGTCCGGAGGTAAAGAATTATATATAGGAAGTGCTGTTTCGGCCATCGGGACAAGTTTCGGGGTTATCGGTATTGTACCGGGACCACCGGAGGGTCCCGGGGGCCCACCGGGTGGGGCCACCTGTCCCGGGGGGCCACATGGGCTGTAGGGGGTGCGCCTTGGCCTTCATGGGCCAAGGGCACCAGCCCTACTAGGCCCATGCGCCTAGGGTTTCCACCACGGAGGAGTCCAAGTGGTGGAAGGCACCCCGAGGTGCCTTGGGGGGGAGGGAAACCCTCCCCTGGCCGCCGCACCTAGGAGATTGGATCTCCTAGGCTGCACACCGCCCCCCCTTGGCCCTCCTATATATAGTGGGGGAGAGGAGGGATTTCATACCTCAGCCTTTGGTGCTTCCTCTCTCCCCGTTACGTCTCTCTCTCGTAGTATAGGCGAAGCCCTGCTACTGTGACGCCCTGCATCCACCACCACGCCGTCGTGCTGCTGGATCTTCATCAACCTCTCTTCCCCCCTTGCTAGATCAAAGGAGGAGACGTCATCCGTTCCGTACGTGTGTTGAACGCGGAGGCACCGTCCGTTCGGTGCTTGATCATCGGTGATTTGAATCACGTCGTGTTCGACTACATCATCCCCGTTCTTTGAACGCTTCCGCTCGCGATCTACAAGGTACGTAGATGCATCTAATCACTCGTTGCTAGATGAACTCCTAGATGGATCTTGGTGAAACGAGTAGGAAAATTTTTGTTTTCTGCAACGTTATCCAACAATTCCACCGCCGCAACTTTCTGTATCCACGAGATCCCATCTTGGGGCCTGTTCCGGAGCTCCGCCGGAAGGGGAATCGATCACAGAGGGCTTCTACATCATCATCCAAGCTTCTCCGATGAAGTGTGAGTAGTTTACTTCAGACCTATGGGTCCATAGTTAGTAGCTACAAGGTTAGAAAAAGTGGTAGGCGTAAGCTAGGCGGTTGGCCTTCGCCTAGTGCCTAGGCGGTGCTTAAGCGCCCTAGGCGTGGTCTAGGCGGTAATATAGTTTTACTATCAGGGCATATTTGTGGATATGATATGCATGCCGATATTAATTTAGGGCATATAAATAAGTTAACTACCAACTACTACCATTGGCATATGGCCCATTTGGCATATATATGAATGCAATATGGCGTCGTTTGTCGCTTGGGGAGACAATTCTTTGCTTGCCCTGCCTAGACTTCCATTTATGCCCTAGGCGAGGCGTTTGGCCATCGCCTAGCGCCTAGGCATGCCTAAGCGCCTCCTAGGCACTGCCTTTTCCAACAGAGAGTAGCTAGATGGCTTCTTCTCTCTTTTTGGATCTCAATACAATGTTCTCCCCCTCTCTTGTGGAGATCTATTCGATGTAATCTTCTTTTTGCAGTGTGTTTGTTGAGACCGATGAAATGTGGGTTTATGATCCAGTTTATCTATGAATAATATTTGAATCTTCTCTGAATTCTTTTATGTATGATTGATTATCTTTGCAAGTCTCTTCGAATTATCAGTTTGGTTTGGCCTACTAGATTGGTTTTTCTTGCCATGGGAGAAGTGCTTAGCTTTGGGTTTGATCTTGCGGTGTCCTCTCCTAGTGACAGAAGGGGCAACAAGGCACGTATTGTATTGTTGCCATCGAGGATAACACGATGGTTTTTTATCATATTGCATGGAACTATCCCTCTACATCATGTCATGTTGCTTAAGGCGTTACTCTGTTTTTAACTTAATACTCTAGATGCATGCTGGATAGCGGTCGATGAGTGGAGTAATAGTAGTAGATGCAGGCAGGAGTCGGTCTACTTGTCTCGGATGTGACGCCTATATACATGATCATACCTAGAAATTCTCATAACTATGCTCAATTCTGTCAATTGCTCAACAGTAATTTGTTCACCCGCCGTAAAATACTTATGCTATTGAGAGAAGCCACTAGTGAAACCTATGGCCCCCGGGTATCTTTCTCATCATATCAATCTCCATCACTTTATTATTGCTTTGCTTTTACTATGCCTTTTACTTTTTACTTTGCATCTCTATACCAAAAATTCCAAAAATATTATTTATCATCTCTATCAGATCTCACTTTCGTAAGTCACCGTGAAGGGATTGACAACCCCTAAGTGCGTTGATTGCGTTGAGCTATTGTTTTTGTGTAGGTACAAGGGACTCATGCGTAGCCTCCTACTGGATTGATACCTTGGTTCTCAAAAACCGAGGGAAATACTTACGTTACTTTGCTGCATCATCCTCTCCTCTTTGGGGAAATCCAACGCAGTGCTCAAGAGGTAGCACGAAGAATTTCTGGCGCCGTTGCCGGGGAGTCTGCGCAAAAGTCAACATACCAAGTACCCATCACAATCCCTATCTCCTGCATTACATTATTTGCCATTTGCCTCTCGTTTTCCTCTCCCCCACTTCACCCTTGCCGTTTTATTTGCCCTCTCTCTCTCTATCCTCCCTCTCTTTCTCTATTTGCCTCTTTTTGCCCGTTTGCCTTTTCCTTGCTTCCTTGTCATCATGGATAGTCTCATATATTCTCTGTTGTCTCTCGGGAATGAAGTTGTAATTTTAAACAAAGGGAAGGAGAAAATGTAAAAGATGCTTGGTATAGAATTTGCAATGCTCAAAATAGATCTACCAGGAAGCAATCTACTTCAGTTCTTCTCCGCAATTTTTATGTAGGTGCTAGTCCTTGGTATAGATATATCCTTGATACCATTACCGGAGGGAATTTCTTGTGTAGCCATACTTTTGATTCTTATAATGCTATGATAGATTTATTTGGCTCACCACCTCTTTTGGTTAATGGAACTATGTTAACTTTGGAGCATGTTATGCAAAGACTTGAAATTATTGAAAATAAAGTTGCTACCATTGAATTAATTGAAAATCTAGATAAAAAGATCACCAGTCAAATTACCCAATATGGATCTAAGGTAGGAATGACTTTGAAAAATATTAAGGAAAAGGAACCCATAGTTAATGAGAAAATAAATCTAGATTCCACTAGAATCGATAAACTTGAGGGTATCATTACAAACATGGGAACCGCTTTTTCTTCCGTAAAGAATACTCCAAGTCCTCCTACTAAATTTCCAAGCTTATGTATGTTCCTAAAAATAAGGGTGAATCCTCTAGTAAGGAAACTGCAGATCTTAAATCTATAAGTATTCATCCCAATCTTTTTGCTATCATTAAGGAACCAATTGCTACAAATGAATTTTTCGATCTTGTGCCTAAGAGTTTGATAATCACTAGAAAGAAAGAAATTCCTAAAGGAAATAGATGCCTAATTGAAGAATTGCCTACCAAAGATGGCAATACCTAGATCTATTCTTGCTTGTTACGCCTAGCTAAGGGCGTTAAACGATAGCGCTTGTTGGGAGGCAACCCAATTTTATTTTTATTCCTTGCTTTTTGCTCCTGTTTAGTAATAAATAATTTATCTAGCCTCTGTTTTGGTTGTGTTTTTTGTGTTTAATTAGTGTTTGTGCCAAGTAACCGTTGGAAAGACTTGGGGAAAGTCTTGTTGAACTTGCTGTAAAAAATAGAAACTTTAGTGCTCACGAGAACTTCTGTCATTTTTATTTGGAAAGTGCTATTTAGTTAATTATTTTTGCAGATGTTCAATAGATAAATTCCTCACGTCCAGAAATTTATTTTAGAATTTTTGGGGTTCCAGATCTTGCGCTAGCTACAGATTACTACAGACTATTCTGTTTTTGACAGATTCTGTTTTTCGTGTGTTGTTTGCTTATTTTGATGAATATATGGCTAGTAAATAGTTTATAAACCATAGGGAAGTTGGAATAAAGTAGGTTTAACACCAATATAAATAAAGGATGAGTTCATTACAGTACCTTGAAGTGGTATTTTGTTTTCTTTCGCTAACGGAGCTCACGAGATTTTCTACTTTAAGTTTTGTGTTGTGAAGTTTTCAAGTTTTGGGTAAAGATTTGATGGATTATGGAACAAGGAGTGGCAAGAGACTAAGCTTGGGGATGCCCATGGCACCCCCAAGATAATCTAAGGACACCTAAAAGCCAAAGCTTGGGGATGCCTCGGAAGGCATCCCCTCTTTCGTCTACTTCTATCGGTAACTTTACTTGGAGCTATATTTTTATTCACCACATGATATGTGTTTTGCTTGGAGCGTCTTTTATGATTTGAGTCTTTGCTTGTTAGTCTACCACAATCATCCTTTCTTCACACACCTTTTGAGAGAGCCATACATGATTTGGAATTTGATAGAATACTCTATGTGCTTCACTTATATCTTTTGAGCTTTATAATTTTGCTCTAGTGCTTCACTTATATCTTTTAGAGCACGGTGGTGGATTTGTTTTATAGAAACTATTGATCTCTCATGCTTCACTTAGATTATTTTGAGGGTCTTAATAGCATGGTAATTTTCTTAAAATCCTAATATGCTTGGTATGCAAGATTAATAATAAAACTTTCTTATGAGTGTGTTGAATACTAAGAAAAGTTTGATGCTTGATGATTGTTTTGAGATATGGAGGTAATAATATCAAAGTCATGCTAGTTGAGTAGTTGTGAAATTGAGAAATACTTGTGTTGGAGTTTGCAAGTCCCGTAGCATGAACGTATGGTAAACGTTATGCAACAAATTTGAAACATGAGGTGTTATTTGATTGTCTTCCTTATGAGTGGCGGTCGGGGACGGGCAATGGTCTTTTCCTACCAATCTATCCCTCTAGGAGCATGCGCGTAGTGCTGAGGTTTTTGATGACTTGTAGATTTTTGCAATAAGTATGTGAGTTCTTTATGACTAATGTTGAGTCCATGGATTATACGCACTCTCACCCTTCCATCCTTGCTAGCCTCTTCGGTACCGTGCATTGCCCTTTCTCACATTGAGAGTTGGCGCAAACTTCACCGGTGCATCCAAACCCCGTGATATGATACGCTCTGTCACACATAAACCTCCTTATATCTTCCTCAAAACAGCCACCATACCTACCTATTATGGCATTTCCATAGCCATTCCGAGATATATTGCCATGCAACTTTCCATCATTCCGTTCATCATGACACATTCATCATTGTCATATTTCTTAGCATAATCATGTAGTTGACATAGTATTTGTGGCAAATCCACCGTTCATAATTCTTTCATACATGTCACTCTTGATTCATTGCATATCTCGGTACACCGCCAGAGGCATTCATATAGAGTCATCTTTGTTCTAGTATCGTGTTGTAATCATTGAGTTGTAAATAAATAGAAGTGTGATGATCATCATTATTAGAGCATTGTCCCAAGTGAGGAATACATAAATAGAAAAGAAAGAAAGATAAAGGCCATAAAAAAGGAGAAGGCCCCAAAAAAGAGAAAGGCCATAAAAAAAGAAAAGGCCAAAAAAATGAGAGAAAAAGAGAGAAGGGACAATGTTACTATCCTTTTACCACACTTGTGCTTCAAAGTAGCACCATGATCTTCATAGTAGAGAGTCTCTCATGTTATCACTTTCATATACTAGTGGGAATTTTTCATTATAGAACTTGGCTTGTATATTCCAACAATGGGCCTCCTCAAGTGCCCTAGGTCTTCGTGAGCAAGCAAGTTGGATGCACACCCACTAGTTTCTTTTGTTGAGCTTTCATACATTTATAGCTCTAGCGCATCCGTTGCATGGCAATCCCTACCACTACAAAAAAATACACTTCCGTGATGATACGTGTTTGCCACAGTAGGTCGCTTTTTTTGTCATGCATGTACATCCATGACAAATTTATGACAGAATCAAGATAGTCATACCTGTGCTGTCGTAGAAGTGTTCCATGACATTACCAAAATTATCATCACGGAAGTGTCCACTTCCATGACGATAAATCGCGCGTCACAGAAGTGCTTTCGTCAAGGGTGACCGACACGTGGCATCCACCGTAACGGAACGCTGTTAAGCTATCGGGTCGGGTTTTGGATCCGATAACCCGTTAACAGCCCCGACCAATGGGAAATTTCCACGTGTAAAATTCTTAATGGCCGGACGAAACACGTGTCAGCTCGTTAGTGGGTCAGATAGGCGCTTATGATACGTCGACACGTGGCACGGCCCAGTAGAGGCCCATTCCTGTGTAAAGGCCGACCCGTTTGACTTGGTCAAAAGCTGGCAGGCCGGCCCATGGAAAGCCTGTTAACGGCCTGTTCGAATATAGCCCATTTACAGCCCGTTAACCCAAGGCCCGTTACGCCCTATCTGAATTAGGCCCAGTAGCATCATCTGGGCCATCCAATATGATTCCAGCCCGTTTTCACTTCTAGCCCATGTATGGCCCATGACGTCTTTCGGCCCATATCAGGCCCTATGTAACTCTTGGCCTACTAATGGCCCGTGGTGAAACTGGCCCGTAATGAACAGTGTATCACTTTACACCCATTAACGGCCTATGGTGAAACTGGCCCGTGATGAACAGTGTATCACTTTATACCCATTGACGGCCCGTTATTCCGTTGGGCCGTTTCCAGCCCATGTTGTCTTTCGGCCTTCTCAGAGCCCATTTATTCTTGGGCTCATTTCCAGCATTCATTTACTTACGGCCCATTACTGTCATTTTCTGCTTGTGGGCCAAATTCAGCCTGTGGTTACAGTCGGCCCGTTTGTGGTCCGTTAATTCGTTGGGCCGTTTTCATAGCGTCATCAAATATGGCCTATTAACGATGGCCTGTTATGGTCGGCCCATGAACGGACGATTCCAACTCTAGCCTGTTTATGGCCATAATGAGGCCTATTATTGGCCCATGTTTGGCCAATTGATCATACGGCCCATATATGGCCCATTGATGATATGACCCGTAGAAGGCCCATTGTTTCTATGGCTTGTAGAAGGCCCATTGTTTCTATGGCCCATAGAAGACCTACTGTTTCTACAGCCCGTAGAAGGCCCACTATTTCTACGGCCCGTAGGAGGCCCAGTGTCACTACAATAAATATTAGCCCATGGTTATTGTGGCCTAGTTTTAAAAAATAGGTTATTGCAGCCACTAGCAAACCGTGGAAAAAGAACTGCACTGACTACAAGCAAACAAATAAAAAAAACAAGGAAATAAAGAAGCGAGCAACTTATGCTAGGCTATCACGGCTATTACACATATTACATCCACTGGGCATCAAAGTTCGTCACCCGTGCAAATATAGGGAACACACCAGCATATAAACGCCACAGCAAAACAAGTCCAGAAATGAAACCACTTCAGAAGAGCTCAAGAAACAATATCCTGGGTACCCATAATGCTGGCAAGATGCTTAGCAAGCTTATTAACTTTCTCTTGTTTGGCACTTAAATCCTCCAGCATTTGCTGTTGCACAAGAAAGTACGCATCTGAATTCTGCAGGGACTTCCTCAGTCCTTCGGCTTCTTGCCGCAGCACAGCTGACTGATGCCTTTCAGCTTGTAGCTGAGACTGAAGAAGCCGAAGTGATTCAGGCATCGAGTTGGAAGAGCTTGTGCCAGAGGTAATGGCCAGTAACTCGAACACTACATCAACGGAGGACTGTGGGGTTTTCTCACTGTCTACAAGATCATTTTTATCACCTTTCTTGGAGACTAACAGGGTTGTCTCACTATCTTGAACCTTATCTGCATTACTTTCTCTACCATTGCATAGTGGGGTGCTCTTCTCCAATATTCTGTTTGCATACTACAAGAGAAACAAGCAGACACACCACAAGTTTAGCTTGTAGTATACGAAGCTCATTTTGGTAAACCGGTTCAGTAGTAAGGTGGACATGATAACAACATGAAACAAACATATATGTATGTACTATGGTCACTGTATTGTCCATATCATTCTAGTTTATGTTCCCTAATCAAGATAGAGACACAATTCAACTCATATATTTTAAGACACAACAACATAGACAGAATATAAGTGTGAGAAACTACACAACATTGGTAGCACTTGTAATGTGCATCACATGAGAACATAACTGTTTATGCAACTTAAACTGAAATCAACATAGAGCAAGAAGTTAGAACAGCAATCCAGTTAAAGAAATAGGTTTAAAACATACCTGTTGCGCCATTGGAGTTTCAATTGGATCCTTCAAATTCGAAAGTAGTTGGTATGAGTAAATATAGTGATGCAACAACAAAGGAGTATGGACCATAGCTACGGAATCTGACCTGAGAACAATTGCTCTTCTGCTTTAAATGTGGAGTTTGGGTTAGCTGTGGTGGTCTTCGTGCTTTGGGCACTGCAGTAGCTTTACAAACTGCTCGTGTGGGGGTACTCTGTGGTGGACATGGTGCTTTGTCAACTATAAGTGGGTTACTATCCGCTGGGGTTGCAGTTAGATGGGTTGTAGCTGGTTCTCTGCCCAACGGTGTAAGTGTGCAATCTGGAAGAGTCTCGATTATGTGTGGTGGGGCTAGTTTGTGGGCCAGTACAACCATGGTTCTATCTGCATCAACGGGTAGCAATGTCTTTTGTGAAGAACGGGTTTTTGCTCCCTTAGATACTGCCATCACCCCCTCCAATTCAAATGGCTGATAAACAAGAAAAGAAATTGAACGTACAGACATTATATGATAGACAGATGTGGTAATTCACATGTATGTTATCTAACCAAACAGGACAGCATGACACAATTTCACATATATGATGCCTAACTAAACAGGATAGCATGACACAGTTTCAGATATATGATGGATAACTTAACAGGATATAATGGCATAATTCAACATATGATGAGTACCTAAACAGGATGACATGACAAAACTATATGATGTCTTTCTAAAATAGGTTGGGATAAAACAATTCACATACATGCTGTCTAAGTATACAGGATGGCATGATATAATTGACATAATTAATTCATATACTAAGCAACTGGCACTCACATGTATGATCTCTAAACTAAGCAGATAGAATTCAATAGTGTGCATATGATGTCTAAACTAAGCAATGCAAGACACCATATGCATCATATGAGAAATATAAATATTGCAACTTAGAGCATACACCTCAGGTGGGATATAGGACTGGTCATCTGTCTCTGAATCCTCCCCTGAGGAGCTCCCTGTAACCATCGAGATATAAGCTTCAACAGGTACCATTGCCTGCTCTGAAGACCTTGTTTTCACTCTAGATTTTTCCATAACCGGCTCAAATGGCTGATACACATGAAGAGTAGTTCAATATACACAGATTGTCGACAAATGGAATATGTAATGAAAAAAAAGATGGCATGAGATAATTCACATATATGATGCCTGGCTCCATGGCGGTGCATAATTCACATATATGATAACTGGCTGAAAAACATGGCATTACATAATTCACATATCTGATATAGAAAGAAAACAGGAGGCATTCACACAAAGCATGTCTAATCTAAGTAGATGGCATGGCAATGCAAGATATGCAAGATATGTGCAATATAACCCAGCCAAGTTAGAGCATGCACCTCGGGGGGAGGGGAATACGACTGGTCATCTCTCTCTGAATCCTCCTCTGAGGAGCTATCTGTAACCAGCAAGAAAGCTGCATCGACAGGTAGCACTGACTGCTCAGAAGACCTTGTTTTCACTCCAGATTTTCCAATGACCGACTCAAATGGCTGATGCACAGGAAGAGTAGATGAATGTATAAACATTGTTGACAAATGGAATACATTATGGAAAAAATATGGCACGATACAATTCACATATACGATGACTGGCTAAACAGGATGGCATTGCATGATTCACGTATATGATGCCTGGCTAAAGAAGATGGCATTGCATAATTCCCATATACTCCCTCCGTTCCTAAATAATTGTCTTTTTAGAGATTTCAAATGGACTACCACATACGGATGTATAAAGACATATTTTAGAGTGTAGATTCACTCATTTTGTTCCGTATGTAGTCACTTGTTGAAATCTCTAAAAAGACAAATATTTAGGAATGCTGGGAGTATGATATAGAAACCAAACAGGTGGCATTCACACAAAGCAAATATAAACTAAGCTGATGACATATAAGATGTATAATGTAAGCAATGCAAGGCGCCATGATATGACCAACATCAGCATGCCAGGTTAGAGCAAACACATTAGGTAGTAAACAGGCATGGTCGGCTCCTTCTGAATCTCCATATGAACAGTTATCTTCCTCTGGAATACAATCTGCAAATGTAGGAGGGGGGCACTTCGCCCACCATGGAGCCGCGTCTGCATGATATTATATTCGCACACAACGGTCTTCTCTTTTTCTCTACATGTTCAGTACGATTGTGTACAATATCTGACATGCATAATAATAAAATAGTTAGATTTTGTAAGGCCTAAGGGGTGCATGCAAAAATTAAGACTGATGGTAGCAAACGACTGGATGGATCCAAAACTAATGATACCAGGTAGATTATAGCTTCAGTTTAAAAAGATAGACAATGGATCATCTATTGTTTGTTGCCCACCCAACATGAACCACATAGAAGACCCCAGATTAACCAGATAGTAGATAGATACTATTCGTTGCTGGCTCGATATGAGACCCATGGGCAATTCAAAACTCAAGATTGAACGATAAAGTAGCAGATAATAATAACCGATGTATAACGTAAGCAAACACGAAAGACTGCGACCTCTCTTCCGGAACTGTGTAGTCCTCAGGTTCATCTGCTCAGTCGGTGATGGTAATGCGGTTGGCATGGCTGCCGGCAACGGGGAAGATGATCTGAGGCAGCGAAAGGAAGTCTGCAGGGGGGATCTCTGCTGCAGTGAACGCTTCTGTCGATGGTGCACCTTAGGTGGGGTGGATGACGGCACGGCAGGAGCAGGACATAACACAGAGTTTTCTTTGACGCCTATCTGAAAATGAAGTAAATCTGTAAGGTTCCTTAGAATTGGAGGATTCTATAAACGCAGGGACAGGAAAAACACAGGAATAGGATAGGAATGCACGTGCAAAACAGAGCATTTGGAAACAATAGGATTTCAGTCAACCTGGGTGTTTGGCTCACATGAATTGGAAGAACAGAGGAATGGAGAAACAAAGTGATGCGACGAGTGTACAACCTCTTTGGCATAGCCTTGTGGACCTCAGCATCATTGGGTTGGACGTGGAGGATGGTGATGATGCTGGTGTGACTGTCGGAGGCGGGGAAGAAGATCCGAGGCCTCTGGAAACGGCGCCGAGGGTACTGCTCCGCTGTGATGGATGGTTCCGTCGTTGGAGCAGCTCCGCTAAGGTGTACGGCGACGAGGCTGAAGCATGACAAGACAGACAACGTTAATCTGAAGTGGGACCCTAATATCATCTGCAATAGATGATGTAAAATACATCACCAAAAAGTGCTAGATGTAAAGCGCATCAGCCGCGCCACGACCGCTCCGACAGATGCTGTAAGTACTGTTCACTCTAAACTTAACTAAAGAAAATGAACTTCACAGTCGAAACTGAATTTTACTGTCGAAACTGATTGAACTAGTAACAGAGCATTGCAATAGATGTTTAGGGCGTTCGAGCACTAGTAGCAGAGAAGCAGTGATCTAAATCAGCAGACGCTCGAGCAGGGAACGCACTAGCAGAGAGCAAGTCGTGCAGTACCACCGCGAGCGAGTACTAAAGCAGCAACTCCTGTAGCTGCCGGAGGTCGTGCAGCAGCAGCAGCAGCGCAAGCGAGAGCAAGAGTAGAGCAGCGACACAAATGAAAGCAGGAGCAGTGCAGCAGCGCGACCAACAACAAGAACAGAGCCGCAGTGCGAGCGAGAGCCGGAGCAGTTGCAGCTGTAGCTAGTGCCGTTGTGGAAGTCGCCGCCGAGGAAGCAACGACATGGGGGAGATACGCCATGGATGATGTGGCCGGCGATGGCGCCGTCGATGGAGACACGCCATGTCTGCTCGGTATCGAGCACCGACAGCCCCGTGAGATCGAATAAAAGATAAAATGCAGCGGTGAGTGCAGAACCTCCTTGGTCGCGCCGAATTGGCCTCGGCTTCATCGGAGGAATTGGTGAGGGTGCTGCGGTTCCGGTGGGCAGGTCAAGACGACGTTGTGGGGATTGAAGTGGCGCGATAGACGAGGCGAACATCGGGGTAGCTCCTTGGAGGTGGAGGACGAGGCGGCTGATCTGGCGGGACGACGATATCGACAACGGGTCCTCGTCCAGTGCGGTGGATGAGGGACGGCGAGCTGTTGTGGTGGACGACGTAGTCGGGGAAGAGTCTCCGGCTGGGCGGCGGTCGGGAGGCCGACGGAGGAGCGTGGGGTTTCGCGGGTTTTGGCGGCCTCGGTGTACGAATGGGGGGCGAAGGGGGAGGGGGAGCCAAGCTTAGGGACGCGCTTATCCGAAATGTAGGGTAAGTTACCAGCGTACCCCCACCGGTTTTGACACTGCGACATGGAGCTTCATTTTTGGCTGAGGGGTAGAAGGGGGATTTCGCGTGCCTGGGCTGCGGGAGCGATTTCGGATGAGGAGGGAGTTCTCGCGCGCGTCCAAATTTCGGGATAACAAGGCGCGGCGCGGGTTGAAGAAGCGGGAGTTTCAAAGCAAGTGAGACAAAAGATACTCGAGCTTGAAAATTTTGGGATAACAAGGTGCGGATTCCTTGTTCGGCAGACCAAACTTAACGTGTAAAAAAAACAATTCATACAAGACACAAGAGAGTCATGTCCCCTTTTACTATATTGCTATAGATGCCATTGAAAAAACTACAAGAAAAATGTAAAAAAATCGGGAGAACAAGATTACCCTGCACATTACCAAATCGATTCGCACTTCCCTCAACAAGAACAAAAAACAAATCAATTCCCACCAAAGAAAGAGTAATGTCCCTTTTTATATGATTACAGATGCCATGATCTCGAATTTCAATTTTTGAATCCATGTTATGTTGAATTCGAATATATCGTTAGGTGACCTTGCGGTTTATAATTGATGTAGTCATATATTTTGATCTTCCATCATATATGAACATTTTACTCCACCATGTGAACATATATATTGTCGTCTACCATATGGACTAAATTTGAATAAATTTTCCTTATTTGAATACGATTGTTGTCAAGTTATACAATAATTTAAATATTATCTTGATAACAAAAAACATACATATAGCAGTAATCATATTTCACTATGAACTATATGTACCATACGCTCTCCAATTCAAATATTTGTATCCATTTTATGTTGAATTCAAATCAAAGTACATTATTGGTCTAGGTAGCGAGATGTTTGGGATAATCTAAACCCTATTTTCATACGTATAATTTTTGGCTGAATTGGGACAAGTTTTCGTATAAGCCTCTTGAAAAACCGGAGATTCTCTCAACAAGCCTCGTGGTTCCGAGAGGGAACGTGTCACCTTTGTGTGCGAAACGATATACGCTGCCTCCCCCCTGAATTTATTTACAGAGGCAACATAGAACTATATGAGTGCCCTGTTAAATTTTGGAATTATTTCGGGTTCATTTGGCCTTTTTATACATTAATTGAGTTTCTGGACTTTTAATGTGCATAATCTAAATATGAATTGCATACACATGCTCCGGTGCACCAAAGTGGGTTGAAAAAATCACATGTGTGTCCTTGGTTGAATTTCTAGGTCCCATGGAAGAAATGAGAATGAAATTCAAACATCTAGGCGTCATGACTCGGCCGAGAACATCGAGAAACTTTGATTTTAAATTCATGTAAATCCAAAACTCGCGTGGAAATCATGAAACTTTGCATGGTGTCATGTCATGGCACTAACATGTTGTGGTAAAAAAATGGGCCGATTTGGAAGCTCGTGGTTCTAAGAGGGAACGTGCCACCTTTGAGTGTGAAACGATATACGCTGCTCCCCCTTTGAGTTTAACAAAGGCAACATAAAACTACATTAGTGCCCTGTTAAATTATGGAATTATTCCGGGTTCGTTTGTCATTTTTATACATTAATTGAGTTTCTGGTCATTTAATGTGCATAAGTCAAATTTGAACTACAAGCACATGCTCTCGTGCACCAAAGTTGGTTGAAAAATCACATTTGTGTCCTCGGGTGAATTTCTAGGTCCCATCCAAGAAATGAGAATCAAATTCAAACATCTGGGCATCGTGGCTCGGCCGAGAACATTGAGAAACTTGGTTTTAAAATTCTTGTAAATCCAAAACACGTCTGAAAATCATGAAACTTGGCGTGGATGTCATGTCATGGTACTACCATGTTGTGGTAAAAAAAATTGGCCGAATAGGAACAGATTTTGGTATAAGCTTCTTGCAAACCCAAGCTTCTCTTAAGAAGGCTTGTGGTTCTGAGAGGGAACGTTCCACCTTTGAGTGTGAAACGATATATGTTGTCCCCCTTGAGTTTATTTACAAAGGCAACATAGAACTACATGAGTGCCCTGTTAAATTTTGGAATGATTCCGGCTTCGTTTGGCCTTATTTACACATTAATTGAGTTTTTGGTCATTTAATGTGCATAATTCAAATTGGAACTACAAGCACATGCTCCCGTGCACCAAAGTTGGTTGAAAAATCACATTTGTGTCCTCGGGTGAATTTCTAGGTCCCATGCAAAAAAGTGAGAATCAAATTCAAACATCTGGGCATTGTGGCTCGGTCGAGAACATTGAGAAACTTGGTTTTAAAATCATGAAACTTGGCATGGTGTCATGTGATGGTAGTACCATGCCGTGGTAAAAAAAATTGGCCGAATAGGAACAAATTTTGGTATAAGCTTCTTGCAAATCGAAGCTTCTCTCAAGAAGGCTCGTGGTTCTGGGAGGGAACATGTCACCTTTGTGTGCATAATTCAAATTTGAAATACAAGCACATGTTCCAGTGCACCAAAGTTGGTTGAAAAATCACATGTGTGTCCTCGGGTAAATTTCTAGGTTACATGCAAGAAATGGGAATGAAATTCAAAATTCTGGGCGTCGTGGCTGGGTTGGAAACATTGAGAAACTTAGTTTTTTAATTCCTGTAAATCCAAAACACGCATGAAAATAATGAAACTTGGCTTGGTGCCATGACATGGCACCAACATGCTGTGGTAAATTTGCAGTCCGATTTGCGAAGGCGCACACATTAACAATCAACAAAGTCATTTTGGAACAAGTGCTGTCACGTTACAATCGGAAACACAAGTATTGTTGAAACCGTGGGCGTTCTACTTACTAGTACCATTTACGTGCCGCCACGCGTCCCCATTTTTTATTAGCTAGGAGGCGCCGTGCAGGGTAGCTATTTGAGTAGTACGAGAGGAGTGCGATCAGACCCCTGCGCGTGCTTATCGGGAGGAGAGCCCTTTGACCTCCATCTGCCGTCCACCTCTCTCCCAAGGTCTCCATTAATGGCGCCCGAGCCTCTGTTTAATGGTGTGGCTATGTCTCACTCGACTGAGATTTAAGAGAGAAAAAGGAAAATCTGAAAGCACGGATCTTGATGTAAGATCCGACGGACCTATATAGCATCTATAGCGACTTATAGCAAGACTGATGAATATATAAGGACGATTAAATTTTTTTTGATCAAAGAAGGGCTTGTCCCTTCCAATTTTCATTACTGAAAACCACCACAATTCACAAGAAGTTCAGCACAACTCCAGCCTAACACGAAGGACTAAAAGCTACCAGATTGAAATCGCAACATGCCAAGAGGCCAACAAAGGCCAAACATCCGCGCTGGAACCCAACATTACAACCGACGACACAATCCACATCCTAAACCGATTACTACATCAAAAGAAACCAGGAAACTAAAGGAAGCCCAGCAGCAACTAGAAGAACAGCGACGCCAGGGTCGCCATAGCAAGAGTTTTCTTCATCCCAGCCTCGCAACATTGATCTTCCACAGAAAGATAAGGACGATTAATTGTCTTACATAATTAGAAAGATAATTAAAAAGCCACATGAGGCTACGCCCGAAATACACAAGGGCAAAAGAAGAAGGAAGACAAGGATCTGGCTCGCTGATCTCTACTTTCTTGATGCGTTGCTGCAGGCCGCGGGAACTAGTCTCCGTGGCGAGCGGCGATGAGCTCTTTCGTGTCCTCAAGAAACTGCTTGAGAACATCCATGGATTCCTCCACCAGCCTTTGGCGCTCGTTGCGGAGCATGTCATTCTCGTCCATAAGTTTCTTGATGATGACGCCGGTCCTCTTCAACAAGGCACTGGTCTCCTCCTGCTGGTCTGCACTTCGGACAATCTTCTCCCTCAGTAGGTCACGCTCGGCCTGGAGCCTCTCATTGCCCTCCCTTAGTGCGCCGATAGCATATTCAAACGAGGCTTTCATGTCATCCTGCAACCTCGCAAAATGGGAGATCTGATCCATCTGGCCATGGACGATCGCATGCATGTGCCTATAACAGTCGTTGCCTGCACGCGAGAAATTTTCCCAGGCCGCCGCGGCGCGGCGGGACATCTCTTCCGCATTCGTGGTGCCGCGGGACATCTCCGCTGCTTCCGTGGTGCGGCCGGACTAGTCTGCTGCATCGACAGTGCGGCGGGACCTCCGTTCTACTTCAGCGGTGCGGCGGGACCTCTGTGCTGCTACTTCCGCGCGGCGGGACATGTCGGCTGCTCTCGCAGCAAGGCGGGACATCTCTCGTGCTTCCGCTTCCATGCTCGCCTATCCCTGGTGGCAATCTCTCGACCCAAAACTCACGCTGGCCATCGCAGACGCAAGGGAAGGATGCTGAATGGCTTGTTTGTTTTTGTGGATGAGGAGTTGAGGAGGAATGCGCAGTCATCTTGGCATACTAGTATTTATAACCGAGTACTAATACACTCCTAAGTGGGAAACCGTTTAGGTTGTGATCGGTGTGAACAGGTTTGCAATTCAATATAGCATGGAGTAATTTGGAATGTGACGAGACGCAAGCTCAAAATTTATTGACGGTTCAAGTTTCGAAGTGTGGCACTATTCCCGGATGGAGTACTTCTTTTTCTACTCTCTCCTTTCCGGTTTTATAGGGCTTATCTCAAAATTTTAGTTTTTCCATTTTATAAGGCTCAATTTGGTTGTTCCCCAACACATGTTCAGATTCCAAGGTGCATTAAATTATTGCATGCAAGTATTAAGAGAAAATTGACCAATGCATGTACTTTATGCATGCATGCATTGCAACTAATGCATTGATAAACATAATTTTTTATCGCCACCAAAACCCACCATTTCTTAAGCTAAAGTAGAACAAGGTAATCCCTATATTAGCATATTACTAAGATAAACAGAAGGCACTGTAGAAACATTTAGGACGTGAGCTTGTCAATCTGAATGTGGAGGGACACAAGCTTAGCCCTGGCCAGCAGCTTGGGCGGAACTGTCAAGAAGGTCAGCTCCTGCACGTCGACGTCGCCAGGATCCTTGCTGCTTGTCACCTCCATTTCCACCTTGACGGCGTCGGTCGTGCCTTTGGGCTCCCCCAGCAGGCCGTTCGCCCACAACTTGGCCACGTAGTGCGGCAGTGGGGACGCCCCCGCTCTGATGCAGACGACCGACACAATGATAGGCGCACCAATGTCGAGCACGCCACCGACCAAGAAAAACGCACGACGGTCATCCTCCACGAACAGCAAGAGCCGTGGCTCCGACAGTGGCACTTGCAGCTGGAGCACCTTGCCGTACTGGATACTGTGCACGGGCATGGGATGGCGCGGTGCTGATGTGGTGGTAGAGCGCCGGCGGCGGGCCTTCGTAGCCGCAGACGGGCACATGGGGCATTTGCAGGGCACGAGCGGACACACGCTCTGGTGATCGGCGAGCTTGTGGTAAGTGACGTAGAACCCATAGCCTTCATGCGGGCACTCCACCCTCACCGACGAAAGGACGGAGTCCACCTCCGTGTTCCGCATGTCGAAGCCACCGCCGCGCTCGCACTTCTAGCATTGCCGCTGGTTCCCGGGGCGCTCGACGCGGCAGTCCGCGTAGGCCAGGTGCCCTCCCTTGCACTGCAGAAATCAATCAAACAACACATCAATCAAGAAACCTGCACCTTGCTCAATCAACCGAATGGACGAGGTGTATTCGAACCTCATACACTGGAGGCATCAAGGGGCGGAGGCACAAGGGGCAGTGGAGCACGGTGAGGTCCATCGAGACCTTAGAGAGCTCCGTCGTCGGGTCCTGTTCGGTCTGCATGATCTCGCCCTCCTCGTGCACAACCATCTCTCGACTTGGGCCGGGGTACTACAAAGCTTTACCGTCACATATCTTATACTACTTCAAGGTGCATTAAATCAACACATGCTAGTATCAAAAGGAGAGTCACGGAATGCATGCATGCGTTGTAATTAATGCATCGGTCAACGCAAATTATTGAAATATATCGAGTGCAGTGCTTTGATGTGTCGCGTCAACTCGTACATCAACGAGAAGTTTGATTATCCTCTCCCTCCCCGACTTAACTGCACCTGCCTTTGGCTGTATGACAGGTTGGCCACACACCTGCCGGGCCCACCTGTCAGACACGCAAAGGCAGGAACGTCCCTCCCTCGCCCATGAGCATGGTGGCTGGCAAGACTAGGAGAAGCTTTCGCTACACGCTCTCCCTCCCGCACGCGGTTGACATGCATCAGTTCAATCGGTGTCAGATGGCCAAAAGCGTACTGTAGTACTCCTCCAGTGCAGTAGTACTCCATCATTGTTAGACTTCCCGAAGAGGCGAAGAGCCAAGCGCAGCCCAAACGCTCGTGTATATACCGCATCATTCTTTGCTCCTTCTTACTACTCCGACATGTGGGAGAGCCAACATCCGGGTCGGCGTGTCATGCACCAGATTAGAGCGCGGAACGGAAGGGGGGCATCACCCCGGTCGGAGCGCCAGTAATTCATGACTATAGTGAGTGGTCATATCACAAGTCTTTCCAGCAGTAACGCACCGTCAAATCGCACAGGCCCACTCGCTCAACCTCCTCGCCTCTCTGTCAAACCGCCTACCCAAAAACTGCCGCACGTACTGCCTAGGAAAAGCCCCGCCCTCAACTTTTAACTACACGAAAATAGTTCGAGCTTGTTCGTTCTATATAAATATAGTAAGTACTGTATGTTTATTCACCCGTGGGGTTGTTCAATGAATGGAGGGGCAGGCAGCACAAGTGAACAATACTGTAGTACTACTAGTAGTAGTAAGTAGGAGTCGTACAGTAGTCACCTTAAATAGAGAGTTTCTTTTCTTTAATGCCACGTACACAAATTGAAACGCTTGTTATGGAGAGAAAAAAGATAAACACTCCACTATATATGGACGCAGGGGCCTGAGCGATTGCTTTACTAGGGTTGCTCTCTTCATTCTCTCATCCTCTCCAGATATAAACAAGACAACGGTAGTGACATTTTCTCTCTGCTCACCGCTGGTCACATATCCGACCAGATCCCTTCGGCCGGTGTGTGTAGAGGGCTAAAAGGTGCATCGTTCACGCGGTCATCGCCGCCGAGGGAGGAAACCCACAGCTGCCGGAGGGGCCCAATCCTCTGCCCATGCCGTTCTCTCCGACACAGCACCGGCTCGGGAGGTCCTCTGACCCTTCTTCCTCCCTGCCGTATTGTCCGTAGATCCGACTTGCCGCCGCCGACATCCCGGCGACCCTCAGGTATAAGTTCTTCGAAAGCGGCCTTGCTCTACTGCCCCAGCTCCCCACGTGGATGCATGTGCATCTTTTTCTACTCCCATAAGCTCTTCCAAAGCCACCTAAATTTTTAGTATTATTAGAGGTAAAGCTACTTCATGCATTCGAATCTAGGGCTTTGTTCAAACAACGAAGAAAGGGGGGGGAGTTGTAGCATGAATCTAGGACTTGATTCAAAGAGGAAATAATATGGTGAAAGTAGTAGAGACCAGATACCCAACCAGTCTCTTGGCTGAAAAGGGAAATAATGGGAAAACGCAGTACAAACTGGATAAGGAACAGATCTATTATTGGTTGAAAAAAGGATAGGAAGTGGCGGCTGGTGGACAACTCAACAGAGTATGTCCAGGATTAGATTTGCTTCCATCACATAGTAAAAGGTCTCCAGGATTAGATTTGCTACCCTCACATAGTAAAAGGTCTCAGGATTAGATTTGCTGCCCTCACATAGTAAAAGGTCTCAGGATTAGATTTGCTTCCCTCACATAGTAAAACGTCTCCAGGATTAGATTTGCTGCCCTCACATAGTAAAAGGTCTCTAGGATTAGATTTGCTGCCCTCACATAGTACAAGGTCTTTAGGATTAGGTTTGCTGCCCTCACATAGCATGAACAAACTCGGCATCACCACTTTATGCCTCCTTGTAGGTACATTGTGCTGGTGCATCCACTGTCGCATGTCCTTATACCAACCTTTTGTTGTTGTTAATGTAAGGGCGCATGTAAAATGAAGCGATCACACTCTTACCTTAGGGACATGTCTAACCAGTGTTATTGTTAATCTAATGCCTCCAGTGATAAGATGCAATTAAACTGTGTTACAAATGGCACTCCTGCTGTTTTCCCCAATATGATAAGTAAGTTGCTCCTTTACGCTGCTGAGTGTCCTGGTGTCCCCATGATCCCATGCCCTTAAACCAACTCTTTAGCTGTTGTTGATTTACTGTGTCTGGTAAACAAGCAATGCCACCATTAAAGTAATCCCATATTTGAGGAATCTCATTGTTGATCGTAATGCTTCTGGTAACATGAAGCATTGCTGACGTTTTAAAATTTCTACTGTCCTTGCGTGATTGCCATGAACATAATTAAGATGCTTCTTTTCATTTTGTATATGTTTTGTATATTCTTATTAACCAGCAACTGTTTACTTTCTATATTTTTGTGCAGATAGGGATATCCATTTCACCTTGTTGCTATTGTGACCTTTTGGTGAACTGCACAAAACACTTTTTTTTGGAATGACTGTCCTGTGCAGTTCAACTAAAATGTCACGTGGGAAACATCTCTCAATTTTGGTGGAACTGCACAAAATGGTGATTGGAGTTTCCAAAATCTCCGTCTAGTTCTGCTGGTAATCTCGTGCAACATTTTATTAGCCTTTGCAAGATGAGCCGTCACTTTCACCACAATGGCACTTTATTTTAGTGGAACTGCACAAAAGGATAACAAAATTATAGTTGCACCTTACATGAGCTGAATAACCAACCTTAATGTTTCTCAATTTTATTGCAACTACTAAAGAAGAACCTGCCAGCTCATGAGAGCAAGTACTTATTGCTAGCTGAATGATGCAATCTTTGCTTCATTTCATGTGAACTGCAGAAAAAGGCGCATGAATTGAATCATGGAAGTCCAGGCAGGCTTCATCCGAGTGGAGCTGCAGGTTGAGTAAAGGAGGCCACTATTAAAGTGAAATCATGCTCTCCTGGTTTGTGCTATGCAAACAGGAATACTCAACTACAGATGTTGTGACGGTCAAGAGCATTCGCCAAGTTCTTTGATTGTATGACATGGCTAGCGAAGATGGATTTAATCCCGATATTCACTTTATCAAAAGGCTATAATGGGTTGGTTCTGAATCTTGCAAGCTAGGAATCAATGAGATGTGTAGGCATCTTTGTTGTACTTATTATTTGAATCTTATTTGTTGGTTCTGAATCTTGCAAGCTGGGAATCAATGAGATGTGTAGGCATCTTTGTTGTACTTATTATTTGGATCTTATTTGTTGGTTCTGAATCTTGCAAGCTGGGAATCAGTGAGATGTGTAGGCATCTTTGTTGTACTTATTATTTGGATCTTATTTGTTGGTTGTGAATCTTGCAAGCTGGGAAACACGTCATGATGATGCAGAGGACAACAACCATAACAAACAGTTCAAACTTGGTAGTATTATCTTTGTGAAAGTGCGACAAATGTGCTGATCGTGTGCGTCTCGAGAATAATAATTCTAATTGTTGTGCATGTTGATCCTGTGGCACTGATAGAACGAGCGAATGCATTGCTTGTTTTAAGTATAAATTTCTATTAGAGCTAATTAAATTTAAGTAAAGTGACCACTAACTCTTGTTATTACAGTACCAATACAGACCCGCTCATGAACCGACGTGTGGCCGAGGGTGCATCTTCTGCCGGGCGTGCAGCGGACGAGGGAGGGGTAGTAACTGTTGTCGCCTGTACACACTCAGCTTACTGTTGAATCCAGCTCCCCAGGAGCTAAAAAACGAACTGCTGCCACCGCCTACACACTCGTTCACTCGAAGAGACTCCAATGGCGATCCGAGGGGTGAGCCTGCCGGATATGGACTTCAGCAAGGAGTTCCCCTTTGAGTTCGCCGTTCAGTCCTATGGCTGCACCAAGTTGAATGTGATGTACACCAACGATACGGACTTGGTGAAGCTCTGCCTCGACTCAGTCCTATGGCTGCACCAGGTTCTGGAGCATTCGCCCGTTTCATCGGCAGCGCCGACTGCACCTTCGCTACGATGGAGAGAAGGAAGAACGCGACAATTCGGCCATCTGGTGCAACAAGCTTGTCGACATCCAGAAGCAATACAAGATCATCAGCAACGGGCAGGAGAAGGACTCCGTGGTTGACCTCGCTGAGACCATCATCGACCCCTGATACGCCAACAATACACAAAACGGTGAAACAGAGCCAGGGAGAATGCAGAACTAGAGAGAGACAGAGAGATAGATCCAATCTCGAGGGGCTCTCGCCCCTCCCACGCCATGGGAGCCAAGGACCAGAGGGGAAACCCTTCTCCCATCTAGGGAGGAGGTCAAGGAAGAAGAACAAGAAGGGGGGCCCTCTCCTCCTTGCTTCCGGTGGCGCTGGAGCGCTGCCAGGGCCATCCCCATCACCGCCATCTTCACCAACAACTTCACCGCCATCATCACCAACTCTTCCCGCCTCTATGCAGCGGTGTAACCTCTCTCTTACCCACTGTAATCTCTACTTAAACATGGTGCTCAACGCTATATATTATTTCCCAATGATGTATGGCTATCCTATGATGTTTGAATAGATCTGTTTTGTCCTAATGGCTATTTGATGATCGTGATTGGTTTGAGTTGTATGTTTTATTATTGGTGCTGTCCTATGGTGCTCTCTGTGTCGCGCAAGCCTGAGGGATTCCCGATGTAGGGTTTTCAATATGCTTATGATTTGCTTATGGTGGGTGGCGTGAGTGACAGAAGCACAGACCCGAGTAAGTAGGTTGTTTGCGTATGGGATAAAGGGGACTTGATACTTTAATGCTATGGTTGGGTTTTACCTTAATGAATCTTTAGTAGTTGCGGATGCTTGCTAGAGTTCCAATCATAAGTGCATATGATCCAAATAGAGAAAGTATGTTAGCTTATGCCTCTCCCTCAAATAAAATTGCAATAATGATTACTGGTCTAGTTATCGATTGCCTAGGGACAAATAACTTTCTTGTTGACAAAAGCTCTCTACTAAACCTAACTTAGTTGTGTATTTATCTAAACAGACCCTACTTTTTATTTACTTTCTCTTTATTATCTTGCATACCTATCCAACAGCACCTACAAAGTACTTCTAGTTTCATACTTGTTCTAGGTAAAGCGAACATCAAGCATGCGTACAGTTGTATCGATGGTCGATAGAACTTGAAGGAATATTTATTCTGCCTTTAGCTCCTCGTTGGGTTCAACACTCTTACTTATCAAAAGAGGCTATAATTGATCCCCTATACTTGTGGGTTATCACCTGGCGGCGGCGAGCAGCGGGCGAGGCTCGGTCGGAGGGGCCGGCCCAGGGAGGCGGCTGGCGTCGGCG
>NC_053025.1:581257842-581269813 GCF_003073215.2 Triticum urartu
GTGTCCATGCCAGTGACAACGATGATCATGGAGCCCCGAAGATGGAGATCAAAAGGAGCAAATGATATTGGCCATATCATGTCACTATTTGATTGCATGTGATGTTTATCATGTTTTACATCTTATTTCTTAGAACGACGGTAGCTTAAATAAGATGATCCCTCGTAATAATTTCAAGAAAGTGTTCCCCCTAACTGTGCACCGTTGCGAAGGTTCGTTGTTTCGAAGCACCAGTGATGATCGGGTGTGATAGATTCTAATGTTCGAATACAACGGGTGTAAGGCCAGATTTACAGCAAAAACACTTAGGTTGACTTGACGAGCCTAGGCATATACATACATGGCCTCGGAACATGGAAGACCGAAAGGTCGAACATGAGTCGTATAGAAGATACGATCAACATGAAGATGTTCACCGATGATGACTAGTCCGTCTCATGTGATGATCAGACACGGCCTAGTTGACTCGCATCATGTTTCACTTAGATGACTAGAGGGATGTCTATCTGAGTGGGAGTTCATTAAATAATTTGATTAGATGAACTTAATTATCATGAACATAGTCTAAATTGTCTTTGCAAATACGTTGTAGATAAATAGCTCATGTTATAGCTCCCTGTTTCAATACGTTCCTAGAGAAAGACCAAGTTGAAAGATATTGTAAGCACTGATGCGGACTAGGTCCGTAGTCCGAGGAGTGTCCTCACTGCTACACAGAAGGCTTACGTCTTTGATGCACCGCTCGATGTGCAAACCCCTACAACGTCGTCTGTGGATGTTGTGAACACCTGACAGACACATCCTGATGACTACTTGATAGTTTAGTGCACCATACTTTACGGCTTAGAATCGGGATTCCAATGACGTTTTGAACGCCATAGAACATATGAGATGTTCCAAGAGCTGAAATTGGGATTTCAGGCTCATGCCCGTGTTGAGAGGTGTGAGACCTCTGACAAGTTCTTTTGCCAACAAGATGGAGGAGAATAGCTCAGCTAGTGAGCATGTGCTCAGAATGTCTGGGTGCTACAATCACTTAAATCAAGTGGGAGTTAAACTTCCAGATAAGATAGTGATTGATAGAGTTCTCTAGCCACTATCACTAAGCTACTAGATCTTCGTGATGAACTATGACATGCAAGGGATGGAGTTGATCCCGAGCTGTTCGCGGTGCTTAAGACCGCAAAAGGTAGAAATCAAGAAGGAGCATCAAGTGTTGATGGTTTAATAAGACCACTGGTTTCAAGAAGGGCAAGGGCTAGAAGGGAAACTTCATGGATGGCAAACCAGTTGCCGCTCCAGTAAAGGAACCCAAGGTTGAACCCAAACCCGAGACTAAGTGCTTCTATTGTAAGGGGAACGGTCACTGGTAGCGGAATTACCCCAAATGCATGGTAGATAAGAAGGCTGGCAACTTCAACAAAGTATATACGTGTTATTAATGTGTACCTCGCTAGTACTCCTGGTAGCACCTGGGTATTGGATACCGGTTCAGTTGCTATTATTGGTGACTTGAAGCAAAAGCTACGGACTAAACGGAGACTGGCTAAGGGCGAGGTGACGATGTGTGTTGGAAGTGTTTCCAAAGTTGATGAGATCACCATCGCACGCTCCATCTGCCTTCGGGATTAGTATTGAACCTAGATAAATGTTATCAGGTGTCTACGTTGAGCATGAATATGATTAGATCATGTTCATTGCAATACAGTCATTCATTTAAGTTAGAGAATAATGGTTATTCTGTTTACATGAATGATACCTTTCATGGTCATGCACCCTATGTGAATGGTTCATTCAATCTCGGTCGTGGTAACATGTTCACGCCAAAAGATGTAGAGTTAATAATGATAGTACCACTTTCTCGTGGCACTGCCGCTTAGGTCATATTGGCGTAAGATGCATGAAGAAACTCCATGTCGATGGATGTTTGGAGTCACTTGATTTTGAATCACTTGACACATGCGAGCCATGCCTCATGGGCAGGATGACTAAGACCCCGTTTTTCAGGTACAATGAAACGGGCAAGACTTGTTGGAAATCATGCATGCTGATGCGTGTGATCCAATGAGAATTGAAGCGTGCGGTGGATATCGCTATTTTCTCATCTTCACTGACGATTTGGGTAGATATAGGTATATCTACTCAATGAAGCACAAGTCTAAAACGTTTGAAAAGTTCAAGCGATTTCAGAGTGAAGTTAAGAATCATCATAACAATAAGATCATGTTCCTACGATCTGATCAAAAGGGGATTTTCTGAGTTATGAGTTTGGCAATCACTTAAGACATTGTGAAATTGTTTCACAGTTGAAGCCACCTGGAACACCACAAGGTAATGGTGTGTCCGGACGTCGTAATCGAACACTATGAGATATGGTGCGATCTATGATGTCTCTTACCAATCTACCGCTGTTATTTTGAGGTTATGCATTAGAGACAGCTGCATTCACTTAGATAGGACACCATCTAAGTCCGTTGAGACGGCGTCATGAACATTGGTTTGGCAAGAAACCAAAGTTGTCGTTTCTTAATGTTTGGGGCTGCGATGCTTAAGGCTTCAGCCGGAGAAGCTCGAACCCAAACCGGACAAACACATCTTCATAGGATACCCAAAGGTGACAGTTGGGTATACCTTCTATCTCAGATCCGAGGGCAAATTGTTTGTCGCTAAGAACGCGGTCCTTTCTCGAGAAGGAGTTTCTCTCGAAAGAATTGAGTGGGAGGAAGATAGAACTTGATGAGGTTGTCGAACCTTTATTTCAACCAGAGGTGATGCAACACAGAAAGATGTTTTCTGTGGAGCCTACGTCTGTTGAATAGGAAGTTAATGATAGTGATCATGAAGCTTTGGATCAAGTTGCTATCAAACCTCGTAGGTCGACAAGGATATGTACTACTCCTAAGTGGTACGGTAATCCTGTCTTAGATATCATGTTGTTAGACAACAATGAACCTACGAGCTATGGAGAAGCGATGGTGGGCCCGTATTCCGACAAATGGTTAGAAGCCATGAAATCCGAGATAGGATCCATGTATGGACTTTGGTGGACTTGCCCGTTGATCGGCAAGCCATCGAGATAAATGGATCTTTAAGAAGAAGACGGACGTGGGCGGTAATATTACCGTTCTATGAAGCTCGACTTGTGGGAAAGAGTCTTTTCACAAGTTCAAGGAGTTGACTACGATGAGAATTTCTCACCCGTAGCGATGCTTAAGTCCGTCGGAATCATGTTAGCATTAGCTGTGTTTTTCGATTATGAAATCTGACAGATGGATGTCAAAACAAGTTTTCTTACCAGTTTTCGTAAGAAAAAGTTGTATGTGATACAATAAAGGTTTTGTCGATCCTAAGGATGCTAAAAGGTATGCTGGCTCCGACGATCCTTCTATGGACTAGAGCAAGCATCTCGGAATCGGAATATATGCTTTGATGGAGTAATCAAAGCTTTTAGGTTTATACAATGTTTGTTAGAAACTTGTATTTACAAGAAAGTGAGTGGGAGCACTACAATATTTCTGATAAGTATATGTGGATGACATATTGTTGATCTGAAATAATGTAGAATTTCTGGAAAGCATAAACGGTTGTTTGAAGAGTGATTTTCAAAGGAAGACCTGGATAAAGCTGCTTACATATTGGGCATCAAGATCTATAGAATAGATCAAGACGCCTGATGATACTTTCAAAGAACGCACACCTTGACATGTTTTTGAAAGAGTTCAAAATAGATCAGTCAAAGAAGGGGTTCTTACCTGAGTTGTAAGGTCGAAGTTGAGTAAGACTCAAAGATTGACCACGGCAGAAGAAAGAGGAAGGACGAAGGTCGTCCCCTATGCTCTTGTCATAGGCTCTATACGGTATGCCATGCTGAGTACCGCACCTGATGTGTGCCTTGCCACATGTCTGGCAAGAGGGTACAAAGGTGATCTAGGAGTAGATCACCAGATAGCGGTCAAAATTATCCATAGAGGAATAAGGAAATGTTTCTCGGTTATGGAGGTGATAAAGAGTTCGACGTAAAGAGTTACGTCGATGCAAGCTTAACACCTATCCGGATAGCTCTGAGTAGAGATACCGGATACGTATAATGGAGCAACAATTTGGAATAGCTCCAAGTGGAACGTGGTAGCAGCATCTACATGACATAAAGTTTTGCGAAATACATAGGGATCTGAATATGGCAAGACCCGTTGACTACAACCTCTCTCACAAGCATAACATGATCAAACCCAGAACTCATTGAGTGTTAATCACATAGTGATGTGAACTAGATTAGTGACTCTAGTAAACTCTTTGGATGTTGGTTACATGGCGATGTACCTATGAGTGTTAATCACATGGCGATGTGAACTGGATTATTGACTCTAGTGCAAGTGGGAGACTGTTGGAAATATGCCCTAGAGGCAATAATAAATTGGTTATTTTATTATATAATTTCCATTGTTCATGATAATCGTTTATTATCCATGCTAGAATTGTATTGATAGGAAACTCAGATACATGTGTGGATACATAGACAACACCATGTCCCTAGTAAGCCTCTAGTTGACTAGCGTTGATCAATTAGATGGTTACGGTTTCCTGACCATGGACATTGGATGTCGTTGATAACGGGATCACATCATTAGGAGAATGATGTGATGGGACAAGACCCAATCCTAAGCCTAGCACAAAGATCGTGTAGTTTATGCTAAAGCTTTTCTAATGTCAAGTATCAATTTCCTTAGACCATGAGATTGTGCAACTCCCGGATACCGTAGGAGTGCTTTAGGTGTGCCAAACATCACAACGTAACTGGGTGGCTATAAAGGTTCACTACAGGTATCTCCGAAAGTGTTTGTTGGGTTGGCACGAATCGAGACTGGGATTTGTCACTCCGTGTAAATGGAGAGGTATCTCTGGGCCCACTCGGTAGGACATCATCATAATGTGCACAATGTGACCAAGGAGTTGATCAGGGATGATGTGTTACGGAACGAGTAAAGAGACTTGCCGGTAACGAGATTGAACAAGGGTATCGGGATACCGACGATCGAATATCTCGGCAAGTATCGTACCACTAGACAAAGGGAATTGTATACGGGATTGATTGAATCCTGACATCGTGGTTCATCCGATGAGATCATCGTGGAACATGTGGGAGCCAACATGGGTATCCAGATCCCGCTGTTTGGTTATTGCCGGAGAGTGTCTCGGTCATGTCTGCATGTCCCGAACCCGTAGGGTCTACACACTTAAGGTTCGATGACGGCTTAGGGTTATAGGAAGTTTGTATGCGGTTAACGAATGTTGTTCGGAGTCCCGGATGAGCCCGGACGTCACGAGGAGTTCCGGAAATGGTCCGAAGGGTAAAATTTATATATGGGAGTCCTGTTTTGGTCACCGGAAAAGTTTCGGGTGCTATTGGTAACGTACCGGGACCACCGGGAGGGTCCCGGGGGTCCACCAGGTGGGGCTACCTGCCCCAGAGGGCTGCGTGGGCCAAGTGTGAGATGGGACCAGCCCCAGGTGGGCTGGTGCGCCCCCCCACCAGGGCCCAAGGCGAATAGAGAAAGGAAAAAGGGGAAACCCTAGGCTCAGATGGGCCTAAGGCCCACCTAGTGGTGCGCCCCCCCTCTCTCCCCCCTTGGCCGCCCCCTAGATGGGATCTAGGGCTGGCCGCCACCCCTAGGGGTGGAAACCTAGGTGGGGCGCAGCCCCTCCCCTCCCCCTATATATACTTGAGGTTTTGGGCTGCCATACACACGAAAACATCTCCTTCTTAGCGCAGCCCTACCCCTATCCCTCCTCGTCTCTCGTAGTGCTTGGCGAAGCCCTGTTGGAGTCCCGCACTCCTCCACCACCACCACGCCGTCGTGCTGCTGCTGGATGGAGTCTTCCCCAACCTCTCCTTCTCCCCTTGCTGGATCAAGGTGTAGGAGACGTCACCGGGCTGTACGTGTATTGAACACGGAGGTGCCGTCCATTCGGCACTAGGATCATCGGTGATTTGGATCACGATGAGTACGACTCCATCAACCCCGTTCACTTGAACGCTTCCGCTTAGCGATCTACAAGGGTATGTAGATGCACTCTCCTTCCCTCGTTGCTTGATTACTCCATAGATTGATCTTCGTGATGCGTAGAAAATTTTGAATTTCTGCTATGTTCCACAACAGTACGAGGGTTCACTGGTTCGGTTGCGGTGTGAGGCTGTCGTCGCCGTAGGGCCTGGCCAGCGATGGGAATAGTAGGGGGCGGTGAGGCCTCCGCAGCAGCACAGCCGGCCACGGGAGGCAGGAGCATGTGGCACGACCGGCGCTGCTTTGGGTGGCTGGAGTAATAAGACCAGAGGTTGAAGAAGCAATACGGCCGTTGGATGGACATCATACGGTCACTGAAGCTAGAATCGTTCATATTGACTAAGTTGACAAAGCCCTCCGTCCCCGTCAACTTTGTTGGCCCACAAGTCATCCTCCCACTATGGTGGGTCCCAGCTAGCAGGGGGTGTATTCATTTTTGTGTGCGTAATAAGGAGGCACTTCCTTGCGTGCGAAGATATAGCTGGTGGGTCCGACATGTCAGCGGGGGGAACGTTTTTTCGTGAAATACAGAGGCCCTTCCGGTGGGTCCCAGCTGTCAGGTGGAGGAATCATTATTTTGCGCGTACAGTCCACGGCCGATGGATGTCGTTCGTTGACCAAGTTGACCAGGCCGCGCGAGAGCACCATGGCGGTGGACGACGGCGAGGCCTAGGAAGGGAACGACACGGAGCCGGGGAAGACTCGGCAATGGTTGCCCACGCGGTGGGGAGTACAAGGGTTTACTGGTCCGGCTGCCGTCGCCGGAAAATAACAGGAGGTGTGGGTGAGTAGAGGAATGGCCTGGCCAGCAATGAAGTAGGGTGGGGCGGTGCGGCCTGTGCGGCAGCACAGCCGGCCACGGGAGGCGGGAGCAGGCAGTCCCACCGGAGCTGGTTTGGGCGGCTGGAGCAAGAAGATCAGATATTGAAGAAGCAGCACGGCCGTTGGATTAACATCCAACGGTCACTGCTGCTAGAATCGTTTGTGGACTAAGTTGACAAAGCCAAAGTACACGTCAACCTAGTAGACCCACAAGTCAGCCTCCAAATCTGTCCCAAATAGCATACAGCCCGAAATTTCTAGCCAGATTCAAATTAATTTTAAATCTAAATATACCTTAATTTAAATTCAATGAAATTTTACCCGCACAAAAACAATGAAATTTAAAATATCAAAATCCGAAAGAAAACAGTATTTTGGAACTAATTGTCTGTTTGCTGTATTTTTTCATTTTACAGCCCATTTATTATTACTTATAGCCCATTTTCTGGGCAAAATGCATCCCTCCTCGTCTTGAAAGATTTCCGGCCCAGCAGGGCGTAGAAAAGCAAGTAGGCCTACGTTGGTTATTCTGCAAAAAACAAAATAGCTGGCTAGCATTTTCAGAAAGGAAAAAAACAACTGGTGGCCATGTGCTAAACATATGAAATAAAAGCCTGGGCTAGACGGGCCACGGGTCCCGCACAACCCAGTTGATACCCTTCTCCGTCCCGAAAAAACAAAATTACTGCGCGCGCTGCTGGGTCCCTACTGTCATCCTCACCATGTACAGTCATCTCCTTATTCCTCTCGGTTGTTGACCATGTTGACAACACCGGAGGGCGGCGCCGCGTGAGCGAACCAAGGCGGAGGACGATGGTGAGGCCTCGGATGGGAACGAACAGGAGCCGGGGCAGATCACACCAGCCGTGGGAGGCGGGAGCAGGCGGTCCCGCCGGCGCTGGTTTGGCTTTGGCGGCTCGAGGAAGAAGAGACTGAAGAAACGCGACAGACGTTGAATGTCAATCCAACGGTCAAGGTTGGCACAATCGTTTTGTTGACTAAGCGGACACCAAGTAGCATACTTTTTTATATATAGGAAGAAAACTGCGAGGAAAATGCGTTCGTCTGCCGTCCTCCTCACAGGGAACGTTCGCCACATAAGTGACTAGCACCCTTGGTTTTCAACCGAGAGGTCTTGGGTTCGAGTCCCAGGAACTCTCAATTTTGTCCTCCTTCCTTCCTCGCAAAAAAGGGAAAGAAAATCAAAGACTTGGGAAGGCGTACAGAACAAGCTAGTGTACCAGTAATGAGACGTTGCCGAGTTTTAGAAAAAAGAAAGACGTGCTCCTGTAGCTGGTTCGAATCCAAACCTAGACTATGACTATATATGGTGCTATGCTACTCTGCAAGTAATGAAACTGACATATCCAACGTTCGCTTCTCCTCTTCTCTACTTACTCTGCCTAGCATCAGAAGCTCTGGCCGCAGCAACCATGTCCGCTGGCTGCTCGTCCACCTGCTCTTCAGCAGGCAACAACCAGATATGCGCCAAGTCGCAACCCGTACCATCGCCTGTGGGTCTCATCACACCCTCGCCGGCACGCGCACCGCAGCCGATTGCTCATCGCAACCCGCTGCCGTTGGTGTGGTGCCACTGCTGCAAATCACGCAGAGTCATCCGTCGCGTCTCAACCACAATCCGCAACCCTGGCCGAGTCTTCTACAAATGCCCGAATCATGGGGTAATAATATGTTTAAGTGTTGTTCTGCTGCTTTCAGTTGCTGATTTTTTTAATAGTTTGGTTGATGATCTACCAATTTGATTCGTGCAGAAAAGGGAAGATTCGTGTGATTTGTATTTCTGGGAAGTTGCTGATGTGGGGGAATGCAACTACACTGATTATTTGGTTAGCCGAGGAATCCCAATACCAGCAGGTTGGGGTGTTGGACAAGTAACTGAAGGAACGGCAGAAGAGGAAGATGCAGAGCAGAAGGTTAAAGATGCAGTTCCTCTGATCATGGCCAAGCAACAGCTGCTGAACGGCCTTGACAGCAATGAGGAGATGAAAGAGCTTGTGAAGATAATGGGAAAAATCGATGTGCTCTGTAGGATGATTGTCTCTTTATTTGCAGTGTATGTAGCACTCGTGATGTATTCAGTGCTACGACATGAGCACTTTGCTGAAACTAGTAATGAATGAAACCTGTGTAGCAGGCTGGGCGTAGTGTTGTGAACATCTAATGATTTCTATTAACGGAAATCAGGGGGTATCCCCTTTTGCTCATATAAATAAATAAATAGCAGAGGCCCTGTCGGGTCAGCTTTGTTCTCATTCGAAGACGTCGAGCAAATTGCAGTCCAACAGCAAACTATGTCATCAAATTCAAGTTCACAGCCAAATATGAGTACAACTAAACAACAATGTCATCATGTTTTAGTTGTCATACAATCATCAAACACAAATCAGCATATATAACAAATGATGTTCTCACAACAAAAATACTAAACAACATGTTCATCAGGTTTCAGTTGTCATAGCAAACACAATTTCACATAGTAGATAAAAAACGTCTTCTGACAGGCAAATACGACAAAAGCAATGTAATCATTATCCGCGGCAGCAGCGTCAACATCTTCGCCATGTGTATCAGTCTGAATCGTAATTCCCCATGGTGTCATCTTCTTCTTCGTCCTCAACGTCCTCGAACGTTGGCTTCTTCTTGATCAACTCTTGTATGTCCACAGCACGACAGGCAATCTTTTCGCCGGCGTCATTGACGTGATGGTTCTCAAAGATATTAGGAACATCTGTGTTATCTTGTACATCAGGAGCAGTGTAAGCATCATCTTGTTGTGCAACTTCATTAAACGAATTCCTCTGCTCAAACCTTTGCAATACTCTCCAGTCATCGCTACGTGCAAATGTGTCTTCCAAGAAAAATATCTGTGTTGCTTGATTTGCCAAAATAAAAGGCTCGTTGGTCTGGTACGCCGCCTTGACATTGATGGATTTGAAATAATCATCAGCTCTGGGTTTTGCGATCCTGGAAAACAGGTTATACCAACGACAGCACAACAGAACCACACACCGATGATCCTCGAAACTGGAGATATACTGCAACTGAATATGTCTGTTATGTTAGCATACATTTCAGTTGTCTCTTTGTCATACGTATCCATGCTCATGATGGCACTGTTTTGTGTCTTCCTGCCTTCGTCTCGTGCAAGGGTGTTGTAGCGCACATCTCCAACAACGCAAGATTCATAATGTCTTACCCGAGTATCAGGACCCATTGCTAGTGAGTAAAGGGCATCATCAACTGCCTGCCCATCCTCCCGCATCTTCTTAACCTATGGTTAGAAAATAGACAAGCTGATCATCTTATGTACTCAATATATTAAAAAAACTGACAGTGCACTTCAAAAGCTTACATGGTTCTTGAACCATTTCGCAAATCCTGCCATAACCAGTTTGTCAATGTTTCTTGGATTTTGCGGCAGTAACTCCTCTTTGTAGATGCTGCACAACATAGTGATCGCGTCAAACATCTAAATATATAAGAATGTGCTGCAAGTTTAGTAGATTACGATGTATAAGCTGCAGTACTGCACTTACTTGATATAAGGTAGTATCTCAGGACAGTTATTCAACACATACCAAACCATTTTGTCCAAATCTTTAGGTTTGTCCTCTTGTCGACTCTTCCCTGTAACTCGAACAGAATAATCGAAAACATTGAGCCGGATTGTCTTCACCCACCTCTTTGCTAAGCTGATCAGTTGTTTCAATGTATTTTGAGCAGAATGTCAACGCTTCTGTAGCAATGTAGGCCTCTGCAATGGAACCCTCGGGTCTAGCTCTGTTCCTAACATAGCCCTTGAAAGTGCCTAGCCGCCTTTCAATAGGGTACATCCAGCCATACTGTACTGGACCTCTAAGTAGTGCCTCATCAGGTAGATGAACAGCCAAATGCACCATCACATCAAAGAAGGCTGGAGGATATATCTTCTCAAGGTCGCATAGGATAGTTGGTATCTTGTCTCTAAGACGCTCCAAAGCATCTATCCTGATATTCCTACTGCAGAGTTCCCTGAAGAATTGTCCCAACTCTGCAACTGCTCTGTATAAGTCAGGGCGGCCCAATCCTCTAAGGATAACAGGTAAAACCCTTTGAAGTAGGACGTGGCAGTCATGAGTTTTCAACCCTTGTACCTTGTTTCCATCTGCACTGACTCTCCTTTCAGGGTTGGAAGCAAATCCATGTGGGAATCTCACACGTGACAGGACCTCGCAGAATTCTTTTCTTTTTACCTTGTCCAAGACGTACACAGCTGGTGCCATATCCCGTGGTTTACCTTCATCTTGCACCTGCAAATCCTTTCTGATACCCAGGTGTGTCAAATCAATCCTAGATTTTAAGGTATCTTTCGTCTTGCCTTCAATATTAAGAAGTGTGCCGATAATGCTGTCACATATATTTTTCTCGATGTGCATCACATCAAGATTATGCCAGATCCAAATCTTTCCAATACTCCAAGTCCCACAAAGTGGACCTGCGGGTAAACAATAATCTCTCTTCTACCCTGCCACGCTTCCTTTTCCCGCTACCATTACCAGGATGGTTTCCTGGTGTAATATGCCTGACCTTCTCTAATTCCACTTGCAACTCATCGGCGGTGAGCCTCTTTGGCGCATCACGGTTTTCATGCTTTGCATTGAACACATGTCTTCGGTATTTTCTAGGATGCGGCTTGTCCTTGGCAAGGAAACGGCGGTGTCCAATGTAACAGATCTTGCTAAGTATTGCGTATGACAGCGGATTCCTGTCACAGCGAACACATGCATTGTAACCATGTGTCGTTCGCCCTGACATAGTGCCCAAAGCCGGATAATCATGGATGCACCAAATTATAACAGCACGCAGAAAGAAATCAGCTGGTGGGCTGCTATATAGGTCTCGAGTGAGAACACCCTTCCATAGCTGTTGAAGTTCCTCCACAAGAGGCTCCATGAACAAATCAAAATCCTTTCCAGGACTTTTTGGACCTGGGATGAGCAAGGCCATCATGTAGTTTGATTCTTTGGTGCAGACATTTGGAGGCATGTTGTAAGGGATAACAAGCACTGGCCACATGCTATATGTGG
>NC_053025.1:581270813-581289718 GCF_003073215.2 Triticum urartu
TATTTATGTTATTAAATTCTATTTTATTTTATTTTATTTTGTTTCTACTTATATATTTTATTAAAGTTTATATTATTTTGTCTCAAATTACTTATTTATTTTATTTTATGATAATTCTTTTTGCTGAAAGACCCTGAAATTTTATTTTAAGAAAATACTTTGATAATTTTATTTTTTTAGTTTGTTTCTAGTGGCAACAAACTGGATTCACTTCGCGTACAAAACGGACAATCTCTTTCGAAGTATCAGGGATTCATACGAAAACTCATCTGTTACAAAGGGATTTCATTTTTTTGAACTTATTTGAACACCATACTTTTTCTGTGTTCAAAATGCACCATTCATAGCCACACCATCAATTTTCAACCATTTCTGACTTTATTTGTTATTTTTCATGCATTTACTAATTATTTTGAGCTATAAGACCCTGAAATTGAAAAGCACTACAAATGAACTCTGAAAAGGTTGAAAGTTGGCATGGTATATCATCATTTCACCCTCATAGCATGTGCAAGAAAGTAGAGAGGCTTATGGCAAAAACTGGATACACTTCGTGTACAAAACGGACAATCTCTTTCGAAGTATCAGAGTTTCATACGGAAACTCGTCTGTTACAAAGGTATTTTATTTTTTTAACTTATTTGAACTCCATAATTTTTCTGTGTTCAAAATGCACCATTCAAAGCCACATCATCATTTTTCAACCCTTTCTGACTTCATTTGTTATTTTTCATGCATTTACTGATTATTTTAAGCTATAAGACCCTGAAATTGAAATGCACTAAAAATAAACTCTGAAAAGGTTGAAAGTGGCATGGTATCATCATTTCACCCACATAGCATGTGCAAGAAAGTAGAGAGGGTTACATTCAAAAACTAGATCACTAGTAGAAAAATGGTCAAACGTGAAGCACATTAGTGCCGGTTTGTATTTGAGCCGGCACTAATGTATACATTAGTGCCGATTCCAAAGGATAGCCGGGCCGCTTTCATTAGTACCGGTTCGTGGCGAACCTTTAGCACCGGTTCGTGCCACGAACCGGTACTAATGAGAGTGGTGGCAGGATGTTGTCAGAGTGGGGCCCCTCCAGCACCTTTAGTACCGGTTCATGCCACGAACCGGGACTAAAGGTCGTCCTATATAAACCCTTCGTCCACCAGCACTCTGTTCTTCCCCCTTTCCCCTCTCCGTCCCTCTCCTCTGTTCTTCCCTTCTTCCTCTCGAGTTCATCACAAAATTTGCCCAAAATTTGTCAAGATTTGAAGGCCCTCATCCATTCAAATGATCACAAAGGTTAGCAACTTTGTCCTTTCATCTCTCATTGCTAGATTAGCTCTTGCATTGGTTTATATAGTGATTAATTTGTGAGTTTAGTAATTTGGGACGATATATATATATATGTGCTAGTATTTGATTTATATGCAATTTGAGGTCAAAAATAACACTTAGTTTGCATATGTAGGTGTGGTTTACTTAGTGCCTTCTAAATCTCCATCGTAGCCACCGTTGATCGCCCGCACTGTCCCGTCGCCGGCACCACCTTGTGGTGAGCCTCTTGTTCATGAAATTTTATATAAAAATTGATGTTTGTGTGATTTGGATATATAGTTACTCGTATAATTATCTTACCCGTACGTTGTTTGTTATACATATAGTGCCATGGTTTTGATATCCGTCCCCGTCGGCCCTAGTCCTTGTTATGATTCGGATGTGGTATGTATATTCTCTTTTAAAACTAGTTGCATTTCGTGTTTATGACAAATTATGCCCATCAAGTTGACATAGAATTTTTTTCTAGGAGGTATCTGAACCGGAAATTCCAACCGACCCTATTGCCGAGAGGTTAAATTTAGTTGAAAGAGAAAACGAGTACTTGAAAGAAAAATTGAAAAGAATTGAGGGGGAGAAGATGGAATTGGAGTTGCATGTTGCCGATGTCGTCGATGATCACAAGATCAAGATGGAGAAAATGCGCTTGAAGATTAGAAAGATTAGAAAATATGCCATCGATAGTGAGGCTTGGTATCATTATGCTGTTGGATCCATTGTTACCTTAGTTGCGATCTTGATCGTATTTTTTGTTGCATTTAAATGCTTTAGCTAGAGAGTTATTTTTTTGTTGCATTTAAGTGTTGTATGAACTTTATGTATGAACTTGTATTAATTTGGTCTATTCGGTGTTGTGTAATGAAGATGAGCCGGCAATGGATGTACGATGACCGATGCTCTCCCCAGTTCGTTGAGGGCATGCGTACTTTTCTGCTTGCGGCTGAGGCAAACAAGCGGGCGGATGGTTTTATGCCTTGTCCATGTGCTCGCTGTAAGAATGGTCACAATTACTCTACGTCAAGAACCATTCACGTCCACCTGTTTAAGACCGGTTTCATGCCCCATTATAATGTTTGGACCAAGCACGGAGAAAGAGGGGTTATGATGGAAGACAATGAAGAAGAAGAGGGCGACGACAGCTATCCTGGCCATGGGTTCCCTGAATACGATGATACAACAATGGGGGAAGAAGCTGAGCCGGTAATGCGGGAAGAAGCTGAGCCGGCAATGCAGGAAGAAGCTGAAGAAGAGGCATCAGATGAGCCCGTTGATGATCTAGGTCGGGCCATTGCCGATGCAAAGAGAAACTGCGCAAGTGATTTGGAGAAGAAGTTGCAACGCATGTTAGAGGATCACAAAAAATTGTTGTACCCGAATTGCATAGGTGACAAGAAAAAGCTGGGCACCACACTGGAATTGCTGCAATGGAAGGCAGAGAATGGTGTATCTGACAAGGGATTTGGAAAGTTGCTGGTAATGATAAAGGATATGCTTCCAAAGGACAACGAATTGCCCGAGAGTACGTACGAAGCAAAGAAGGTTGTCTGCCCTCTAGGGTTAGAGGTGCAGAAGATACATACATGCCCTAATGATTGCATCCTCTACCGCGGTGAGTACGAGGATTTGAACGCTTGCCCGGTATGTGGTGCATTGCGCTATAAGATCTGCCGCGATGACCCTGGTGATGTCGAGGGCCGGCGCCCCAGGAAGAAGATTCCTGTCAAGGTGATGTGGTATGCTCCTATAATACCACGGTTGAAACGTTTGTTCCAAAACAAAGAGCATGCCAAGGCGATGCGATGGCACAGAGAAGACCGTAAGAAAGACGGAAAGTTGAGAGTACCCGCTGATGGGTCGCAGTGGAGAAAAATCGAAAGAAAGTACGGGAAGGAGTTTGCAGATGACGCAAGGAGCGTATGGTTTGGTCTAAGCGCAGATGGCATTAATCCTTTTGGGGAGCAGAGCAGCAACCATAGCACCTGGCCTGTGACTCTATGTTTTTATAACCTTCCTCCTTGGTTGTGCATGAAGCGGAAGTTCATTATGATGCCAGTGCTCATCCAAGGCCCTAAGCAACCCGGCAACGACATTGATGTGTACCTAAGGCCATTAGTTGAAGAACTCTTACAACTGTGGAATGGAACAGGTGTACGTGCGTGGGATGAGCACATGGGGGAAGAATTTGACCTAAAGGCGTTGCTGTTCGTGACCATAAATGATTGGCCTGCTCTCAGTAACCTTTCAGGACAGACAAACAAGGGATACCGCGCATGCACGCACTGTTTGGACGGTACTGACAGTATATATTTGGCTAATAAGAATGTGTACCTGGGACATCGTCTATTTCTTCCGAGCAGGCATCCCGTAAGAAAGAAAGGCAAGCATTTCAAAGGTGAGGCGGATCACCGGACGAAGCCTCGCCACCGTACTGGTGCTGATGTACATGATATGGTCAAGGATTTGAAGGTGGTCTTTGGAAAGGGTCCTGGTGGACAACCTGTTCCGAATGACACTGACGGACGCGCACCCATGTGGAAGAAGAAATCTATATTTTGGGACCTGCCCTATTGGAAAGACCTCGAGGTCCGCTCCGCAATCGACGTGATGCACGTGACGAAGAATCTTTGTGTGACCCTGCTTGGCTTCTTGGGCGTGTATGGGAAGACAAAAGATACACCTGAGGCACGGGAGGACCAGCAACGTATGCACGGAAAAGACGGCATACATCAGGGTCATGCAAGCTACGCTCTTACCAAAGAAGAGAAGGAAATCTTCTTTGAATGCCTGCTCAGTATTAAGGTACCGTCTGGCTTCTCGTCGAATATAAAGGGAATAATAAACATGGCAGAGAAAAAGTTCCAAAACCTAAAGTCTCATGACTGCCACGTGATTATGACGCAACTGCTTCCGGTTGCATTGAGGGGGCTTCTACCGGAAAACGTTCGATTAGCCATTGTGAAGCTATGTGCATTTCTCAATGCAATCTCTCAGAAGGTAATCGATCCAGAAATCATACCAAGGTTACAGAATGATTTGGTGCAATGTCTTGTCAGTTTCGAGTTGGTGTTCCCACCATCCTTCTTCAACATCATGACGCACGTCCTAGTTCACCTATGCGAAGAGATTAACGTTTTGGGTCCTGTATTTCTACACAATATGTTCCCCTTTGAGAGGTTCATGGGAGTCTTAAAGAAATATGTTCATAACCGTGCTAGGCTAGAAGGAAGCATCTCCAAGGGCTGTCAAAATGAGGAGGTCATTGAGTTTTGTATTGACTTTATTCCTGACCTTAAGCCGATTGGTGTTCCTGAATCGCGGCATAAGGGCAGACTGGATGGAAAAGGCACGCTAGGAGGGGAACAAATAATATGTATGGACGGACATTCTCTCACTGAAGCACACTACACAGTTCTACAGAATTCCGCCTTGGTGGCTCCGTATATGGATGAACACAAGAATTTGCTACGCTCCAAACACCCGGAGCGGTCTGATGACTGGATTACACGTGAACAAACCAGGAGTTTCGCCAGCTGGTTGCAAGCACGTACCATGCATGACACCTCTATTGAAGATGACCTATACTTGTTGTCCCAGTTACCATCTTCGAATATAATGACTTTCAAAGGGTGCGAGATAAATGGTAATACATTTTACACGATCGCCCAAGATAAGAAGAGCACCAACCAAAACAGTGGTGTCCGCTTTGATGCAGAAACCAAGACGGGAAAGGAAACATATTATGGTTATATACAGGACATATGGGAACTTGACTATCGACGTGGTTTGAAGGTCCCTTTGTTTCGGTGCAAATGGGTCAATATGACACGAGGCGGGGTAACGGAAGACCCGCAGTACGGAATGACAACAGTGGATCTCAACAATCTTGCGTATGCAGACGAACCATTCGTCCTAGCCAATGATGTGGCACAGGTTTTCTATGTGAAGGACATGTCTACCAAGCCAAGAAAAAGAAAAGATAAGGAAGCGAATGCATCGTACGATGAGTCAAAGCGGCACATAGTTCTTTCTGGGAAGAGAAACATCATGGGAGTGGATGACAAGACAGACAAGTCAGAAGATTATGAAAAGTTTGATGAAATTGCTCCATTCACAGTGAATATTGACCCGAGCATCCCGTTAAATGATGAAGATTTTCCATGGCTACGACGCAAAGGGACACACGCGAAGAAAAAGTTTCACACCCAAAGATCTGGGATGTGATCAGCTTAACTATCATCACTTTCCTCTGTGTTTCACACCCAGGAGGGAATCTCTGTAATAGTTAGGGTAGCTAGTTATGTGTTTTGGCATTTGAAACGCGAAGAAATTTTATGTGCAAGCAAATTCTTTCATGCATTTATTGATTTTTTCAGCTAAATGACCCTGAAATTGAAAAGCATTTCAAATGAACTCAGAAAAGGATGAAAGTTGGCATGGTATCATAATTTCACCCACATAGCATGTGCAAAAAAGTAGAGAGGGTTACCGCAAAAACTGGATGCACTTCGTGTACAAAATGGACAATCTGTCTCGAAGTATCAGGGTTTCGGACGAAAACTCGTCCGTTACAAAGGCATTTCATTTTTAAATAACTTAAGCATTACCAAATTGAATATAATGATAAAACACACTAATATTAAACATAAGAAAAAAGAATCACTGGAAAATGTATTTTTAAAGTTAAGTTATTCACAAACTAGTGATTCACACAAATTTCAAATAATTCAAAATTTAAACTATTCAAATTTAAAAACTACCGGCACTAACTGAAAGTTTCTAAAAAATATCAAAAATATTCACAAAGAAACTCTAAATACAGCAAAAAAAACAACTAAAAATAAATAAATAAAAATAAATAAAGCAGAAAAGAAAAAACTAAATGAAAAAAGCCCACCTACCGGGCCACAGCGGCCTGCATACGACTAGAAACCCAACCTGTTGTTGGGCCAGGATGCAGGCCCGCAAGCCCAATAGGCCCCACAGGGCAGAGTAGCAGAGGTAGACCCAGAAGGCCTGCTTTAGAGAGGAGCTCGAGGCAGCAGCGGCGGCGGGGCTTATAAGCAGGTGTGAGAGCCCTTCGGCTAGCGAGGTGGGACTAAACTTCTGCGCCCCTCGCCTGGCAGCGCACCCCCTTTAGTACCGGGTCGTGGCACCAACCGGTACTAAAGGGGGGGCCTTTAGTACCGGTTGGAGCCAGGAACCGGTACTAAAGGGGGGTGCTTCCCCCCGCTTGGCCTGGCCAAAACAGGCCTTTAGTACCGGTTGGTGGCTCCAACCGGTACTAAAGGTGTCCCCTATATAAGAAACACTTCGAAAATTTTCAGTTTCTCATCTCCCACTTCTCTCTGCCGCCGCCCCGTCCCGCGCCGTCCCGGCCCCCGTCGCGCCGTCCCCGTCGACTCCGCGACGCCCCCGTCCTCGTCGCGTCGTCCCCGTCGACTCCGGGGCACCCCCGTCGCCGTCCCGGTCGCCGATCCCCTCGCTTCGCCGTCGCCGTCGCCTTTGGATCGACCTCGCCCTCGCCGTCGCCGTCGCCTCGACCTTGCCCGCGCGCGCTGTGAGCCCCTCCCCCGGCCCCTCTCCTCCCTCCAATCGATCGTAGCGCACACCGGCGCCGGCGCCGGCGCCGACCGTAGCACACACACACGCGCGCGCACACACACACACTACATGCACACACACACACACACTACACACACTAGACGCGCACACACACACAATTTTTCTATTTTTAACTTTTAGTTTTTTCTGTTTTTCTGTTTTTCATACAAAGTTTTAGATGAATTAATTAATTAGATTAGATTAATGTCAAATAGTATGTAGAAATGTTAGTTATAATATATATAATGTCAAATGTTATAGAAATGTTAGTTATATAGAAATGTTAGAAATTTTGGAAATGTTAGTTTTAGCTAGCTAGATGAATTAGATTAATTTCAAATTGTTAGACGATGATCGATGTTTTTTTAGTTTCTTATATTTTTAGAAATGTTGGAAATTTTGGAAATGTTAGTTTCTTATATTTTTAGTTATAAAATTTAGAATTTGCATATATGAAATCATCACAATCCATCATTTAAAAAATGTTACTTTACTTTTGCGGCATATAGTATTTTGTTGTCGACGATGCCCGGCCCGCATCCTCGCCGTCGACACGTCCGCGACGACGTCCTGCTTCAGAGGACCCATGTCCGGGACTGGGCTCCGCCGGGCTGGCACTGGGAGGTGCTACCTTCAGGGGCGCGACGCTTGGTGAGGAACCCGACCCCGGGTCCCATCGTCGACCCTCATCTCCTTTGGTGGCATTCGCATGGGCCACTTTCGGTGCGGAGGGAGCCGGCCCCGCCGGAGGTGGTACATCGCCGTGTCAGGGAGGAGGACGAGCACGTCCATCGCTACATGGCTGCTATGGACGTCAGGTTCTCCAATACCTGGCAGGTTCTTTGGGGAGATCACCCGAGCTATGATCCAGTGATGGTTCCTTCTCTTTGGGTGTCCACCGCCCGCACCTCAGGAACCGCGAGTGGCCTAGATCACTCTCTAGTATTCGATCTTTATTAGTTTGCTAGCTAGCTAGCTAGTGATGTATTCAATATTATATCTATTATTCGAGATGATGTATTCGAGATTATATCTATTATTCGAGACGATGTATTCGAGATTATATCTATTATTCGAGATTATACTAAATTGTTTTATATTTCTTTTGGCATAGTTAAATAAAAGCTATGGCGGACAATACCGACAGAGAGAGAGAACAGACCATGTTCGATATCATACGCGGGCCAGATGATGATCAGAATGAAGAAGATTTTGATGGCTCCGAATTTCTAAACAACACCGGAGAGGGTGATATGATATTCGATCGCGACGACCGAGAAGATGAAGTCATGAACTATGACGAAGAACATGTTGATCCTGAAACAACAAACACCGACGAGGTATATATATTTATATAAGCAGGAATCTGGTGATCATCGCATCTTTCAAATGAGTTGAAGATATATTAACGAATCGATCTTTCTTCTTTCAGCCATCCGGATCGAGCAAATCTTCAGGCAAAAGGACGAAACGAGGCCCGAACAAAAAGTTGAAGGAGGGCGTAAAGTACAATATCGAGGCATTCAAACCTAATGGCGAACCATTAGCGCCTAAGAAGATTGCGGACAAGTTCGTTCGTCAGTGCGGATTTCTTGTGAAGGACCAACTCCCGATCTCCCTTCAAGAATGGAGAAAGCCAGCAAATCCACGTCCAAATGTTACTTTTGTCGACGAGAATCAAAAAAAATCTGCTTTGGGATACTCTCATGGAACATTTCACCCTACCAGATAATTTCACAGAAGCAGACGTGCGGAAAGTCAAGGACGCTGCTTTTAGGAAGATGGCGGTTGCATTCAAGAACCATAAGAGAATGACGTGGGAGAAGTACGTCAAGGGAGGAAGGAAGACTCCAGTATTCGAGGGGATACTAGAGAATCAAAGTGCTCATTGGGATGATTTCGTGAAATTCAAGGATTCAGAATTAGCTAAGGAACGGTCGAGAATAAACAAGAAGAATGCCGAAAAAAAGGATAAGTTCCATAAGCTGGGGCCAGGTGGCTACGCGGTGGCAATGCCTAAGTGGGATAAGTCTGAGAAAGAGATGGAGGATGCAGGTGTCACTCCGGTTACTAAGAGCTGGCCCCCCAGGTGCAGGACTTGGTTCTATGCGCATGGGGGGGAGTTGGACCCGAAGACAGGCAATGTTTCGACGAAGGCATGTCTGAACGGAGCCGACGATGCGCTACTTGTTGCAATAGAAGAGGCTCGATCGGGGGTGTTCCAGCCCAACAGAGAGAACGACGAGCTTACGCGTGCCCTGGGAAATCCTGAACACCCGGGAAGAACACGAGGCAAGGGCGCTATTCCGTGGTATGAGGGGTTTTCGGACTGGAACGCCGACTACAGAACCCGTGCGAGAAAGAAGATTGGGGAGGAGAAGAAGAGGAAGATGGAGGAGGAGCAAAGGAAGCTCGACTATGAACGCCTTCAAGGCCTAGAAGCAAGTCAAGCGGAATTGGCAGCTAAATTCCAGCGGCAGCAGGAGCAGATCGACTCACTTAGCCAGCAAAGGGGGTCTCAGCAGCTGCAGCAGCTAGCGGATGATCCAACATTGGATACCACCGCCCCATCCATGCCGAGAAGCAGCGTGGGTTCCGCCCCGGGCGACGTAGTAGTGCTGGATAGATACCCCGTGGATGACATCACGGAGAACACTAACTGCGAGCTACACTTCAAAATGAAGAACATATCCATGAAGGTGGCGGACGCCGTTGCTTTTTCAAATTCCCCCGAGGCAACTTTCCATTGCAACCCGATTCCAGCGGGCTATGCTCGTGTCTTGGTTGATGAGGTGGTGGACCAATATTCGGGGCTAGAGCTTGACATTCCTGGAGGTGATGAGGAGCACACACTCGGAGATTCCAAACATCGTATCATCCTATGGAGAAAGGATTGCATCATTTTTCGAAGGCCACCGACACCGCGTCACCCGACTCCTCGTCGAAGTCCGCCACCGAGTCAGCAGACTCCCGCTCCTCCAAGTACACCAACGCGTGAGGCCACTCCTCCTCCTCCAAGTCCGGCAAAAGTGTCAAGCCACTCCTCCTCCAAGTCCGACACAGCGTCAGACGTCCACTCCTCCTCCAAGTCCGGCACAACCTCAGGACACTCCTCCTCCAAGTCCGGCACAGCTTCAGGCCACTCCTCCTCGTCCAACTCAGCCCCGTCAGCCGTCTCCGCCGCCTCAGCAATCGCAGAAGAGACACCCCGCAGCTATGGTGCGTAGCGGTACCAGTCGAGGTCATAGTATAGGAAGTACAGGCGGAGGCAAGCGATATAAATATGGTCCAAACCTCACTACTCCTCTTCCTGTGAGGGCTTACGACAGGACCGAGGAGCAAACCAATGCCATAGTGCGGGCAGAAGTCGACGCCCATTTTGGACCGAAACCGCCACCGCCGCCAAGGGAGAAAGTGCCTGTGGAAGTAGTTGACCACTTCATTCGTATGGCTCAACCACCAGCTCCTAAGCCTGTTGACACAGACTATGAGCGCCACATCAGGAAGTTACATCGACAACGTCTACAGAAGGAGGCGAGATCGAGCTCGAGCAAACAACAAGCAGCTGTCGAAAAATGCGGGAAAACCGTTGCCCAGCTGGGAGAACAGGCGGCGCAATCGACCCCCCCCCCCCCCGCTTGTTGTGCCGCCAACAACACGTCACAGTACGCGCGCCCAATATTATTGTGGCCAAACAGTTTACGTTCCCGAGGTGGGCGATGTGGTAATAACCCAGGAGCATATAATGCAAGCTGAAGAACTCAAGATCACTGTTGGTAACTCCTCGAGATCGAGGACATGCCTGGGATTACAGAGGAGGAAATAAAACGGAAATATGTCCGGGGCCAACCTTTGGTCGAGCCAGAAGATGTCAAGAAGCTCCCAACGAGAATGTATGAATTGCATCAATGGTACATGGACATTATCAAGAGATCCGATCGAGAGTCCCTCATGGTGTATGTCAAGAAGGATCATTACTATCATGAGAAAGCTGTGGCCGTTGAGTATTCTGAACTATTTCAGTTATACAATCAAGACGCACTCGACAAATCTATCGTCAGTTGCTATTGTCTGTAAGTGATCTCTTTCTGTAATTTAAGTCTCAAGCTAGCTGTAGTGATCCTTTTGATCAATCATTACCTGTAATTATCCTCACTATATTCTTTTCTGTGGTATTATGCAGGATGAAGATGTATGAAATGAGAAAAGGTGGACGCTATGGCATTGGGTTCATTGACCCAAACACCGTTAATCAATACACATGGAAAATGAGCAAGTATTATGAAAAGCAGGTAGAGGACAACATGCTAGAATTCTTGAAGTGCCTCAAATACAACGAAGATATACTACTTCCTTACAACTTTGAGTGAGTCACACTTTCTTGTACTACAAATTCTCTGTTTTTGCCTACTAGCTAGCTACATGTTTTTGCTTACATATGCCCGCTCAATTAAGACATGCAAACGTGTGTGCATGCAGATTTCACTGGATCTTGTGTATCATTAAAGTTGACGTCGGAACAGTTGAAATACTGGACTCGCTACTCAAAGCAAATAGTGACTACAACATCTTGTATGGGATAGTCAACAGGTAATTTCAATCATTATTAACTATATATCTCGGCCTATTTAGTTCGTCATTTCATGATATGAACTATTTAATAACCCCTTTATTCATTTTCTTTGTCGGCGGGCAGGGCTTGTGCAAGGTTCATCAGCGTCACGGAAGGCGAATGGAAACCAAAGCTGAAATGGTTTCGATCCAAGGTAAGTAATTAAGTAGTACTAGCTAGCTAGCTAGCTGCCATCTCTTTAATTATCATGCTTGATTAATTATTATCTGATCAAATTAAATTCCATTCTCGTAATAAAGGCCCTGAAGCAGGCGCAGGGGACTAATCTGTGTGCATACTGCGTTTGCGAGAACATTCGCATGATGGCGTCCGAAAGGAGCAGATCTCAAAGACAGGAATGGGTACGCTTGTCAGAACACTATTCACAATTTTTACACCATTATCGATATCTAGTCACACAACTAATACACATGCATATTGATCTCCTTCTTAACAGTTCAAAGAGGTGCGGGACAAGCTCCTAGAAACGGAGCGCGTAGAAGCACTTCAAGAGGAAATAGCGGGATTTTTGCTCGACCAGGTCATAAATCCGAAGGGAGAATACTATTACCCGCTACCGCCCCCATCGAACAGGTCATGAACCACTTACAATCACTACACCATGACAAAAACTTAGGGGTCACCTTATCTGCCGGGAAAACTAGTCAATGGAGGCAAATAAACTGCCGGGAATGCATTTTGCCGGCATTTACAAACTGCCCTTGAAAGTCCTGTCGGGAAAGACCATTCCCGGCAGTTACAAGAAACGCCGGCAGATCCCCTGACCTACATGCCTGAAGCTTTGCCGGCAGTTAGTACTATTCCCGGCACATAGATTTTTGCCGGCAGACTGATATTACAGGGCAGATAGAAGTATTTCCGGCAGTTAATGTGCCCTTAATTAAGTACACCGCCAACACAAAAAAAATCCCATTCAGGTGTGTATACATGGAACATCACACATGTAGAGCTAAAGTTGCATAATATATATCTCAACAATACATCATGTCTTCATACATACATAGGTATACATTTATAGGTTCACAAGTCCAGTACCGCATCACAACATACATAGGTATACACTAGCGGGTGAGTTGCCTTTCAAGAATTTGTGCAAAAATTTGTGCGTTGTCTTTTCAATTTTTTATAGCACATAAGGGAAGAGAAAGAGAGACTTACTAACTATGGAGTATTGTTTTATTTAGGATGATTGTCTTACATAACTTAAGACCTATAGGTACTACAGGTACACTGGCCAGTAGATAGATTTGCTTTCTGCATAGTGATGAAGTGGAAAAGACAAAAGCTAGTTTCCTTTGCGCGTCCCAGGTGGTTTGTTGTTGGTGTAGATGATCTACGTGTTGTTGGAGAAGCGCCATTGACAACGGAGTGGCACCAGATCGGAGAACTGTAGCAGATCTTCTCCAAAATACTTGCAGGGCAAGAGCTTGAAGTTGAACAGGAGAACTGGATGCAGATCTTTCTCCAGGATACTTACAGGGCAAGAGCTTGTATTGCGCATCATCATAGTGAACACGGCGTGGTTGTACTCGTTGATGACACTTTGGAGCAACTCATCCTTTATAGTGACCTGATATCAAAGAAAGCTTTTTCCACCAAAAAATAAATTTCCTTCATACCTGCAGCAAAATACTTATCAACACAAGGGGCTGGCATCACATAAGAAAAGCAAATATGATAAGATCATGAGATTACCTCAGTCAGGAAAAATGCAGAGATCTTTATTCTCTTCATGCTTCTTTGCAACTTCCTTCCTCTGTTGCCGGATCAAAGTAAGGTGATCTGCGGTTACAAAAATGATAGGTAAATTTCATGATTGTCTGCCAGTTAATCAAGCAATGATGGTCCGATACTAAACAAAGATACAAAATGCCTAGCACGGTGGCCATTCGATGAAATATATGATAACCTCATAAATAATCACAGTACAATAAAAATAAAAATGATTTGTTAGATAGAATCATGAAATAGAGGAAAATGTGTTATTTTTCTATTTTTTAGTACTTCGGGAAGGACAAATAGTATAACGTACCAGCAACTTCCTTGAATCTAACATGCTTATGTCATTTCATAATATGGGCTTGCACACAAGAATCAAATGGAAGCATGGTAGGCCGTTTCTTCTATCTAATTATAGTATGGACAAATAGTACAACAACAATTGAACGTGAGCTGGAGCATTTAAGCATATTTATGTACAGCAAGCTAGAACTGATATTTTTTAATAAAAATGACGGTACAGTAAACAGAATTTACAAGCTATACTTGTACAAACGCTCTCTAGAGGCAACACCCAAATAGTTCAGCCCATCGGAAAATGCTCATAATTCTGAAAATGTTACAGACTGAACCTCCCAAGGGACGATGCACGGAATTCAGGGATGGCTGGGGCCTGGGGTGTACGACACTGAGCAGTGAGAATGCACAGAATACAGTTTCAAGTCGCCCATAATAAACCAAGATTAGATATCTCTATACCTAAATATAAAATTTAGATGAGCAAAGAAGATAATTAAATACATGTAGAAGATAGTTATAGGGAAAAATCATAAATGATAGGATGCGTTATCCGTCATACTTGAAGGACACATTGAAGCTTATTCAAAAATTCAAAGACCAGAAAAGCATCAGCTCAATGGAAGTTTTGAAGGATCATTGTACGACCCTATAGACAAGAGATACTAATCTTGAAAAACAACCTGAAGAATGTAGGCTGCATTGAAATCTTTCTATTTCTGAAAAATTAATATCTTCTCTGCAGTTGTATGAGGCATAGAAAAAAATACCTCTGTCCCTAAATATAAGACATTTTTCAGTTCAAATCAAACTGCAAAAACGTCTTATATGTAGGGACGGAGGGAGTACTAAACTATATGAAATTGATAAAACATAGTTTTGAGGACACCATGAGGATTTGCTGCATTTAACTTTATGAAATACAGAGAACTATCAATTAAAGTTAGATCTGAGAGGAAAGTGTTTGGTGTGTACTCAACTGAAGAAAGCAATTGGTGCGATTCCATCAATGTACAAAAATGAATTATGAGAAGCATTAGAAACTGAAGATATCTGGAAAGAAGACGATAAAACCTAACCTGACCAGTCACTAAACCATTTTACTTTGGTGGCGAGCCAAGGAAGCACTCTCTTGATGGTGACCCCCGATCACATCCTCTTCCGCTCCCTGCAAGCAGAAGAATTTTCTTTGCATTCCGTTTTGCACCATATCTGAGCCATCATTCAACATGCATCTGGACAGCTTTGGAGCCAGTAAGGTTTTTCCTACAAAGATAGGAGCGCTAAGTATAAACCTGTTAGGAGAAAAGGTGAATTTATGGCACATGTATTCTAGTCAATTTGTTCGCCCACATGTAAATTTTAGGAGAAAAAGCCAGCTACAGCTATAAACCACAAAATACTAACCAATCTCCACAACTAAGAAAATATTACAATGAATACATGTTACATGCCGCCTGACAAAAGTCCCTATTCAGTCACTTCTATTGGCTCCCTGTATATGCAGAATTGCAAACAAAATATCTGAAAACAACTAGATTTATTATTTGTCCCAAGGCAATGACACCAGAATTAAAAGGGCTCTTTGCAATACAGAAATTCTAAGGAGGACATATGAATTTGATTTTACCAAGAGGGGAAGAGAGACTAAAACAGAACATATTTAGTACATACTAGTTATCATGCAGTAAAACTCATCTGGACCATTCAGTTAGAGAGAATAGCCTCTTCAAATAGTTAGTTGTACTACATATTTATCATGAAGCAAAACTCTCCCTGCTGCTCCCTTCTCCCTCAAACCATTCAAAATAAACTTTATCCCTCATTCAGTTACTATTCGTACTTTCATAGGAAGCAAAACAGAGCCCTCATTCAGTTACTATTCGTACTTCCATAGGAAGCAGAACAGAGCCCTCATTCAGCTAATATTCGTGCATTCATAGGAAGCGGAACAGAGGAACAAATAGGTATAAGAGGGAGCTGCGTACGGACACATGCCAAGGAAATTTAAAGCAGACGAATGGAGAGGTGGTTGGCGTCAGACCTGCAGGCTTGCTCATGATGGCGGGGGCACACCATAAGGAACGAGATTTGAACGGCGGGGAGAGGGCACCGAAGGTCAGGCTCACCTCACCAGCGCAGCCGCCATGGTGAACGAATCTGCTGACGCCAAGGTCGACTGTGTGCTGTGGACGGAGGCGAGATCGCTATGCTGTTCACGGAGGTCGCCTCCGAACTCGTCGTTGACCTCCAGCGGCGGCGTGGATGGGGGATGCGAAGACAACGGCGTGGGTGGGGATGCGGAGGCGATGGCGTGGGCGATTACGGGATTTGTGGGGCGATGCTGGACGGGGCGGTGTGGATGAAAGGATGGGGCGACGGCACTGGGCGGCGGCGTGTGGGTGAGGGATTCGAGGCGACGGCACTGGGAGGCGGCGGTGCTGCTTGTAGCTCGACGACGGTGGGATGGTGAGTGCGGCGGCTGAGGGAAGAAAAGGTGGGGACTGGATGCGGGAAGGGGAAATAAGTTAGGGTTACGTGACGCTTCCAGCGACTTCTTATCGTTTCGTGTCTCCCGCGGCTCCTCGCACGCTTTCTGGGCCGAAATTTTCAGGCCCGCCAACGTGCATACCGGCAATGAATCCGCCCTTGTTTACTTTTCAGGGCAGATGTGCTGACGCAAAAGATGCCGGCAGATAGACTGCCCTTAAAGGTTAACTATTGCCGGCAGATAACACGCCCTACAGTTATTTTCCTGGCAGATAAATCTTTCCCGGCATGTTAGTGACCCGGATTCTTAACCTTTCCCGGCAGTTGATTGCCCCTAAAGTTTTTTGTCGTGGTGTAGTGAATTGTCATCGTGCTCCGAAGACACCAATTAGGCTAATGCCACTGGCTCCGAAGGCAACATGCATATGTAGGAGAAATTGTATATAGCTATACATGTGTGTATGTGTAAATTAATATGGTGGTTTGTGAGACATTGATGATATATATATGATTGGTTCTACTAGAAATTCTATTTATATATATATATATATATATATGCATAACGTGTACAATGTGTAGTACCGTAAAATACCAGCAAACGAAAAAGAATTAAAATGGAAAACACAAAATTAAATGAAAAAGAAATCATAAAACCAAAAATCTCCCAAACATTTTAGTACCGGTTGGTGTTACCAACCGGTACTAAAGGGTTCCCAGCCCCTGGAGCTGGCTCGTGCCACGTGGTTTCCCTTAGCACCGGTTCGTGCTGAAACGGTACTAAAGGGGGGGGGGCCTTTAATGCCGAAATGTTAGTGCCGGTTCCGAAACCGGCACTAAAGGGCCTTACGAACCGGTGCTATTGCCCGGTTCTGCACTAGTGGATGCACTTCGTGTACAAAATGGACAATCTCTTTCAAAGTATCAGGGTTTCATACGGAAACTCGTCTGTTACAAAGGGATTTCATTTTTTTGAATTTATTTCAACTTCAGACTTTTTGTGTGTTTAAAATGCACCATTCAAAGCAACATCATCAATTTTCAACCATTTTTTACTTCATTTGTTATTTTTCATGCATTTACTGATTTTTTTGAGCTATAAGACCCTGAAATTCAAAAGCATTCCAAATGAACTCTGAAAATGTTGAAAGTTGGCATGGTATCATCATTTCACCCACATAGCATGTGCATAAAAGTTGAGAGGGTTACGGCAAAAAGTAGATGCACTTCATGTACAAAATAGACAATCTCTTTCGAAGTATAAGGGTTTCATACGGAAACTCGTCTGTTACAAAGGGATTTCATTTTTTTTAAACTTATTTGAACTCCACAAATCTTGTGTGTTCAAAATGCCCCATTCAAAGCCACATCATCAATTTTCAACCCTTTCCGAGTTCATTTGTTATTTTTCATGCATTTACTAATTTTTTTGAGCTGAATGACCATGAAATTGAAAAGCACTACAAATGAACTCTAAAAAGGTTGAAAGTTGGCATGGTGTCATCATTTCACCCACATAGCATGTACTAAAATGTTGAGAGGGTTACGACAAAAACTGGATGCACTTCATGTACAAAATGGACAATCTCTTTCGAAGTATCAGGGTTTCGGACGAAAACTCATCTGTTACAAATGGACGAAAAAGTATGCAAACTTGAAAAAAGTACACAGATTTGAAAGAAGTACGTAAATTTCAAAAAAGTTATGCTGATTTGAAAACAGTACACGAACTTCCAAAAAGTACTTGATCTGAAAAAATGTACGCGAATTGGAAAAATATACATGAACTTGAACAAAGTATGCAAATTTCAAGACATTATGTGAAATTAAGTAAAGTAAGCACACTTGAAAACAGTACATGAATTTCAAAAAAACATAGATTTGAAAAAGTGTAGGGATTTGAAAATATTGCGCGCACTTGAGAAAGTATGTGAAATTGAATTAAGTTCACAGATATGAAAGAAGTACGTAAATTTCAAAAAAGTTAGCGGATTTGAAAACAGTACAGGAACTTTCAAAAAGGACTTGATCTGAAAAAATGTACGCGGATTGGAAAAATTTACAGGAACTTGAAAAAGGTATGCAATTTGAAGACATTATGTGAAATTAAGTAAAGTAAGCACGTTTGAAAACAATACACGAATTTAAAAAAACATAGATTTGGAAAAGTGTAGGGATTTTAAAAATATTACGCGCACTTGAAAAAGTATGCGAATTTGAAAGAAGTACACAGATTTGAAAGAAGTACGTAAATTTCAAAAAAGTTATGTGGATTTGAAAACAGTACACGAACTTTCAAAAAGGACTTGATCCAAAAAAATGTATGCGAATTGGAAGAAGTACGTGGATTGGAAAAATTACATGAACTTGAAAAAAGTGCAAATTTGAAGACATTATGGGAAATTAAGTAAAGTAAGCGCATTTGGAAACCAGTACACAAATTTTAAAAAAATCATTGATTTGAAAAGGTGTAGGGGTTTGAAAATATTACACGCGCTTGAAAAAGTATGCGAACTTGAAAAAAGTACACATATTTGAAAGAAGTGTGTAAATTTTAAAAAAGTTCACATATTTGAGAAAAAGTACATGAATTTGAATAAATTACATGAACTTTAAAAAGTATGTGAATTTGAAAAAAGTACACTGATTTCAAATTTTTTTAGGGATTTGAAAACAGTACGTGAATCTGAGTCAGCACTAGTCAAAACCGGGGGTGAGTCAGCATGAAACCTGATCAAAACCGAGACCAGAGACGAACCTTGTCCGGTTCCGGTAACCGGGAAGGTTTCAAAGTTTGGGGACCGGCCTCACATAGCCGTCGCCTCCTCTCCCAAGCTT